>NC_089857.1:26049283-26349283 GCF_036373705.1 Amia ocellicauda
CTTTTCACAACTATCACACACACAGGTGAAGCAATAACAGAAACTGAACTTTAAAGGAGATTATAAGGGTCAATTATTTTCCATCTGAATGCACACTCAACCACTTTTGTGACTCTGTTGCTGTCACTAAGGAAGGGCTCACCATTTTTTCCAAGGGGCACAGTTTCTTACAGGCCTCGCAAAATTTGGTGACCCCCCTGTAAATCAAGCAGGTGTTTTCCAAAAATGCCCAGACTTTTACTGCTAGTGTGTCCCCCTCCAACCTGCATATTCAACCACTTTTTGTGACTCTGGTGTGTATTTGCTCTCAATAAGGAAGGGGTCACCATTTTTTCCAAGGGGCACAGTTTCTTACAGGCATCGGAAAATTTGGTGACTCCCCTTTCTCCAAAAGTGCCCAAACTTTTACTGCTAGTGTATGTCTCTCTCACCTGAATAATCAACAACTTTTTGATCAAACATATTTATTAGAGGAATAAAGAATGAAACATAAAAAGGAATCACAACAGAAACTTTGCCCTTTTCATTCCCCCCATAATATCATGACTAATTAGAAACTTCAGTAGTATATATAATAAAACGGGATTCAGGCCAAACCAATAAACACTACACACAACTTAACACTCTTAGACCTGTCCTCTATCATGTATTTGTCTTCTGCTCATATTATAGATGTGTAAATTCATCATGCCCATTTATTTGTCTTTAAAAATGCAACTAATCATTATTTGGTAAAACAATCATTCCCGAGAACACTAACCTCTTAGTGGCCACCAGATATTGCAGTCTCTCATGTGAGAAATAGTTAGAACACCACCACCACACTGTTTCACTAATGTAGATTATGTAGTTTGTTGTTCATGTATGCATTTAACTTAAATATTCTGCTTCTTATTTTTTCTTTTTATTGTGAAACATCACTATACTGTACCGTGGACAATAATACTAGATTTACCTGGCAGTGTTGCTGCTCACCCAAATAAGCACAATTAAATGATCAATTCATATGCAATAAACATGGCTAGATTTAACAAACTCACACAACTTTAACTGTATTGTCAATTTTGAGAATTTGAGCTAAACCTAACTTTTTAAAGGCAGCTTCATGAACTGGCCCCCAAATTAATTTGTGCAGTATATTAAAGTTTCATTATCACTCCCATCAGTATTAACTTTCTCATACTGTCCTATTACCCTATAATATACCTGATTCTTCTACCTGGTGGCTTCCGGATTATGGCGATGGATTCCCTTTAGGGGTAAAAGTTACTTGCTCTGCCTACAAGCACATCCTCTGCAAACTGATAAAATAAAGGTTCATAATCATAAACTAGTACAAGTTATGTGGATAGTTTATTTATATTACATCAAGAAAGTGGCTGTATCTGAATAGCAGTTCAAAAACTGATTTACAGGGGGAGTTTGGAATAAATGGTGACCTTACTGACAGCAAATACACACCAGAGTCACAAAAGTGGTTGAGTGTGCATACAGATGGCAAATAATTGACCATTATAATCTCCTTTAAAGTTCAAAGTTTCTGTTATTGTTTCACCTGTGTGTGTGATAGTTGTGAAAACCTGTCAAGAATTAAATTACTTACAAATAAATAAGTAAATAAACATTTAGAAGATCGTACTGGTGGAAAGAGTACTGAAAAATCCTACTCAAGTACTGTTACTTTGATTAAATTTTACTCAAGTAGAAGTAAAAGTACTGGTTTACAAAGTACTCGGAGTAAAAATTACTTAGTTACTTTTAACAAAGCATTGTCACATCATCGCTAAGCAAACACTAACACACATATATACACACACACAAAGGTGGGTGACAAATTAAAGGAGAAACCTGAATAAATGAGTGGAGGAACATAACGAATGCAGATACCTCCAAACAGGTGTACTGCATGATACAATTAAGCAGTTAACATCCTATCATGCTCTGTGGCATGTATACAAATGCTGAACAGGCCCAGTTGACCTCGATTTTGGATCAAGATGGCAAGAGGAAACGATCTAAGTGACTTTGAAAGATCGGTCATTATTGAGGCAATAATGGCAGGAGCTTCAGTGACACAGACGCTCAACTGGCTAGTGTTCTCAACAAGTGGGCGAGTGCATGTGTGGGACACCAAGAGAACGGTACAGGCCTGACTGCTTGACCCCTACAGTGATAGGGTCCGGAGGCTCTGTTATGCTGTGGGGGCATTTTACTGGCATGGTTTGGGTCCACTTGTCCCCTTAGAGCAGTGGTTCCCAACCCTGAGTCTTAATTGAAAGGGTAAGTTTGGAATCAGAGTTACAGCAAATAACACACAGAGGAAGATCTTCACACTGTTGTTTCATTCTTGCTTACAACCGGAACAACAAAGTGGATTTAGATATATTTAACAATATACTTATTTACTGTGTAATATTTTACCTCTGTCCAGTAATGTTAAGAGCATTTCTCAAAAATATGTACTAGTTCCCTGCACCACTTTCTCCCACTCACACTTTTTCTCTTACCTTGCCTTCCCTTTCTGTAACATTAATAAATAATTTCGAATTGCCCTTTTTGGAAAGTAATGGAATCATATTTTATAATCTAAATTTACTGACAGGTAAGCATTACATACTATTGATAGGTCTATTCAAATCCTTAAACATGTTTTATCAGAGACTTTATTATGCAGAGCACATTATGTACCTTCAGTGGATCTGGGAAAAGGGCTGCAAGTTTTTCTGAATACTCGTGGATTGGAGAATGCACATAGATGTGCGTTGTGTGCCAAAGATGTCCCATTTGTCTCTCGGCTGCAGCTCTCACCTTCCTGATGAGTAATGTGTAAAACACAATTATAATACACTTCACAGAGGCTCACAAAGAGTCTTTTCAATAGTTTTATAAACATACAAACACCAAAGAAATATGTATTGTCATTGATCTTTTTCCCTACTTCACAGAAACATTTACTCACAAAGATTCTTATAAATAAATCATGTTCAATGTTTTTTCCCACCCCATGATACTAAAAAGTCTGACTGTAGAGCTAAACCATGTCACTTTTCAGTTACATAGGCAATGAATATGTTCCCGATTTGTTTTTCAGTTATTATTTAAGGTGTCCTTTTACAGGTTTTCCTCTAACATATGTTTTCTTAGAAAATTAATTAGTCACAGTTAGAGTGGGATTAATGGTTCTCTAATTTTTTACTTTAATTTCTCACTTCCAAAAAGTTTCAGGTGGACCGCATGGCCTGAATAGAGCTGTGGGGAACCCTCCATTATATTGATTCCACTTGAATCTAACATTTGTAAGCAGGTATTATAGGAGAAAAAATAACATGGTGGTGGAAATGACAGTGAACAAATTAAACACATCCATTGCAAATGGAACTGATTAAAAAGGTATATATCTCTACTCATAGAGTTAATAACCAAAGACCTTACGGGTGACAGTGTCCAACGCTGACTGTGGCTACACCTGCAAATAGGTCAAGGTATCGCTGGCCGCTTGTATCCCATAGCCACTGCATATAGCCTTGGTGGACATATAAAGGGCTCTTGTAATAGGTAACCTTATTGATCATTGGACTGCAATTGAGATTCCGTATCTCCATCATTCGTTCTCTAGACATCTCCTGCAAGAAAAGGGGATATCACCAACACCATGCAGGCAGTACTTAGACATGGAAAATGGAAGACAAAATCATCACTGAAGTGTTAGGAAGTTCAGTGCTCCTAACAACATGGGGTGGACAATTTGGATTTCTTGGAGGGGTATGGCATGAGACTGACTGGTATGATGGACATTTTAAAATGTATGTAATTTATATGAATTCATCGGCACTCACATACTATTTTTCTCAGGATTGTATGGAATAGAATAACCCTTTCTGAAGTGATCATTTGTATTTGAATTTAAATCTGTTCTGCATTTTTCAGCGGGAACGACGTGCATTTTGTAATCACCTCAGAATGCTCCTCCCAGAAATCAAAAAATAGTAGTATGCAATTGTCTTTTAACTGTGCGATTTTTCAACCAGTTCAGCATAATCTGGATTTATCACCATACCTGTTCCATCTGTCTTGACCAACCAGATCTTGTACCATTAGACCTCTAATATAAACAATTCATGCAAAATACAGTTTTTGGTGTAGTCCTGTCTGCTTTAAAAATAAAAAAAACAGAATGCAAAAAATATTGATATACCCCAGGTTTGGAGTCATTTTCATGTTAGTATTTTTTATAAAAATTCCAGACATTCATTGAATTAAATCAGTACAGGTTAAACTTTGATTAAATGGTTGATGCTTAGCAGTATATACCATCACTTGATTCGACATTAAAGTTATTTTAGATACCAACCTTATACTCCTTAGGTTTAAAGCTACATGGAGGCATTTCCAAGATATTTGGTGGTGAGTTATTTATTACAGACTGCTCACATAATGCACCTATGAAAAGAAGGATGTCATTAAAGTTAAATTATCTTTAAAACAGCCTACTTCATATATCGTGTACATGTAGAGAATCACCTGCGTAACTGTTGATTAAATTATCTTTACATTTTCAGTCTTTACAGGGAAATCTTAATTAGGGGTTGTGCAAACACTGGATTGCTACTCTGAAACATTGGACTACTACTAGAAAAATCTATGGACTTAATGTACTTATCAAACTCCTCGAGTTCCTCCTAGGCACCTAGAGCAGACAAATCTGTGTACTGTATGCATTTTTTCAGTTACATAAAAAAAAAGTTTCAACCACTGAAATCCTAAAAATGTACATCCTAACAATCAAACAGTACAAAAGAAACAATCAAATGGAAAAAAATAAAATAAAACAATCAATGCAACGTTCACAAACATTTAAAAACACAGACCAAAACATAATTGCAATCAATTAAAAAGACTTGGAATGAATGTCCTTCTCCTGGAGGTGGCAAACCATTTATGGGATTTTAAATTCTCCAATTTTCCAGGTATTTAAGGATTCTTCCTTGCCCCATTTCCAGAATGATAGTCTTTAATCAGGTTCATTTCTATCACTTTAAAATGTTCTAGAAATGTGTACAAAATGTATTAGAAATAAAAACTAAAATAGATTGGTTGGATAAGTGTCCATCCCTTTGTAACAGCAATCCTAAACCAGCTCAGCGGGTATGCACGGCTTTTTATATAATTTGATCCTTCACAGCGGACAGATACATTGACACAGATACATATAATCATAACCAGCATAGACGTTATCAAACAAGGAGCGATTATGACTTTCACTCAAAAACACCAGCGCACCGTTAAACGCCGTCTAATAACAAGGCCACGTTTTAGTTCTTTATTACTCGACTGATATATCATACGGTATGATTACAAAACAATATAGCAATACAAAATGTATCACTATTATTTGACCACAATTCTTTTAAAGAACAACACGCAACAAATGCATATTCAATATTATTAATTCGATTATAGTTCAGGGATTTAAAATGTTTTTTATTCACAGTAATAATTATAACGGATTTATATTTGTACTTACCGCTGGACCGGTAGAAGTTAACTAAGGAGTTGAAGGCGCTGGCAGGATGTTTCCTCCAAGCCCAGCAAGGGGACTTCATTCGAGAGGAGATCTTAAACATGTTCCCCGATGTGAAAGCAGCTCCACAGCTCCAGCTTCACTGGGCGATGTCTTGTTTCAAGTTGGGAAAACTTGTGTGGTTTGAGAGGAGGAGCAAAAGTGTCCAATGAGAACTTGGTGAACTGTAACTCTCCACTTTAACAGCTGGGAAGGGGGTTTCCTGAGGGGCTGGGAAAGGACAGGCTTAAATTGACAAGAGACTGTTTTGTGGAAAGTAGTTTTTATATCTCAGTTTCTACACAAATCTTGCCAGAACCCTGTTAACAGCTTTCTAGAAAGATCAAGTTAACTTAAAAACAGTGATACTTGAAAGACAGACTGGGATGCATCACCTTATTTAATCAAGTCTGGCATTATGATTTACTACTATAAATAACAGTTCTCCCCTAGTCTTTTTAACCTCTAACACAGATGATGCCTGCTATGTGATTTTGCTCATGGCAAGATGTGGAGTGATGTGGTTAATGTTATTAAAACCCTTAATGTGATTTAAACCCTCTGCTGGTGGCATGGCGTTACAGGGGGGATTGCTGCCCTCACATTAACATATTGAGCACCTCCCCCCTCCATGGACAGATGGTGAACGCAAGGGTCAATGTGGAAGGGACTGTTTCTGTAAAAAGCCCAAGAATGTTTGGGGAGGTCAGTGTTTTGCTCTGCAACCCCCCCACCCTTCTTTAAATGTTTTAGAAATTATTTTAGATTCGTTTTTTTTAATAATCTAAAGTAATAAAATGTGTTTGGTCTAACCCTTGTAAATGTAAAATACTTACTCAATAAAAACAGTACTGCACCCCCCCTTGTTAACCATTGTCTGTCCCACCCTGATTAGCACAGTAGGAGTATGCAAAGATCTATGTTAAAGGTCCACTTACCAAGTCAGTGTTCTGGAGAATACTTGGTCAAATGTGCTAATCCAAATAGTGAAAAACTATGTACATACAACCATAAAGCACAGTTGCTCTAATGAGATTGGTGGCACCTTCTGTCTGTAACCAAGGCTTTAAATTTGGGCACAAAAGGTGTGATGGCCAGGTGAACACTGATGCAAGTGTTCATTGGTGACTGCTGTGGTCAGTGCTACTGTTTTGCTGTTTGTTTGTTTTTTAAGTTTATATGTTATTTTTACACTCAGACAGGTTTTATATTGTGTATGTTGTTTTACAATCAGATGGGTTCATGGAATTATGTTGATTTTGAATATAATTGTAGTAATTTGTACATCAACAGGGGGGCTGTTCATGTTCATACATTGTAACCCTGGTAGAAATCTTGTACAAGATCCTGTAGGATCCTCCACAATATTGTTTACATTGGAGTGGTCATTTTCAGAAAAAAAAACTTGTCAGAAAAGTCACAGAATTAGTTTTATGAATCAAAACATAAACATGCTCGCATATTGTATCTTTAGTAAATAAAATCAGTACACACACAAGCTTCTTAGTACTTTTTGTATTATTCATATTACATTGTTTCTATCTAAGTCAGGGGTACTTAGTCAGGGGTCTGGGGTCAGGGATCGGGGTGGGGGGGGGATTACTATGTGTGGTAGTTCAGTGGGCTACTAAAAGGTAACCTGTAATACAAACTAATTGCTCACATTTTTCATTAATGAACATTTCCAATAATACAGCATTAAAGACAGTGCTAAAGGTCTAGAAAAGAAAGACAAACATGCCAAGTAGATACATTATGGTTCTGTAATCCAGATCAGATATTTGGTATTCTGGATGATTTATCTGCCCCTGTAAGCATTTCTGATTCAGGCAAGTCCCAATAGGGCCCCATGGCTCTTGATTAATCGGTTGTGACCATCTGAAGGATTGCAGGAGCCCAACATGAGAACGTGGCTGCATTTCCATCCTTCTTTCTCTTATTGGGTGGTCTATCAGCTAATTCATAAATTAACCAGCTATTAGTGTTGTCACCCCTATTCAGGTGATTGATTATTTTGCCATATAAAATAAAGGAATGCTGGAAAGTCCCTTTCTGTCACTTTGCCCAAAGTGTAATACTAATTGTTCTTACTTCAACATGTAGGTCACTAGAAGGTTTTATACATTTTAAATATTGTGATTCTATTGCTCTGATCAGATGTTTAATTTGTCCTTTTACTGATCTGCATGAATCAATAAGGAATACTGATTCTTCCCAAACCAAATTCCGTACCTAGCACATAATTGTTTCTAATGTAATCAGAAGAGGGTTTTTTAAATTCACAGGTCCAAATCAAACTGAGTCTTACATGTAAATATAATGTGTAAACATTTTTAAGGAGACGTTTTGTTTTGTATATTATAGAATCAATGAAGTAAAAAGCAGTAATGTATTGCTAATATTTTTGGTGCACTTAGTATATATGTGTACTTTTAACATTGAATATTAGTATTTATCTGTAGGAGTGATGAGCAGGTGTCATATGAGTTAACTATATAAGTAATCAGGATATTGGAGTGTAACTGAAATTAAGTATTTTCTCAAATTATTGCCTAATGTCTCTAAATCTTATCAAACATCCTGAAACATTATACCACTGGATAATGTACGATTATCAATAAATCAAATTATTAATATTAATAAGTGACTTAATGTAAAATATGTATAATTTATGATTTGAGAATTACATTAAATTTATTAGGTATTATAGGTCTGAAAGTCTTATTACAGTATATTTGTATTAATATTCATTGTACATTAAACAATATAAATATTATATTTATTTGACTTTAAGGGTTTCAAAATGCCTTCTATTAATTCACTTTTTTATTTTGTTATTAGGGTAATTCCTTTGCCTTTATCTGTAAGGTTCTTTATCTTGTATTGCTTATTTTGTTCACAACCTTGACTAATCCATTTTAACTGAAGCTGGCTGTATGGAGGAAGGATTTCTCAAGTAAGAATATATATATTTTTTGTGTAGGCTATTGAAAGGGTCTTTGCTGCTTAAATGTTTAACTGCTATATACTGTAGAAATTAATGAAGGTATATAATTAGAATTTAAGCACATTCCTCTAAAGGAAAAATATATGTGAATGTTCGTTAATTAAAATAAGTAATTAACGGCTAGTTTAACTCAAATATTTTACTAGCAAAATATTTCAGTGCAGGATAACAAAATTGTATTATGTGTGCATTAATCAAATTAAAATACAATTAAAATATTTTATGAGTGACCATTGACGATATTTGAAATTTGAAAAATGTGCATTTTTATTTTATTTTTATTTTTTTACTTCTACTTTAATTCAACTGGAGACCTGTATAACAAACACATATTGGAAAAACTGTGGGTGTGTATACAAGTGATCTCTAACCATAACTTGCATGGAACTAGTTTTAAAAAGATTGATAGCATTTTTAAAATCTGTTTTTCAGGTGGTCTACTATACACTCATAGAAGTAATGTGTAGAAATTCTACACAAAAAATGTGTTAATAGTACTATGACACGTTTTGTGTTATTTTCTACACAATATGTGCAGGGTACTGTCTTTCTTCTAACACATGAAAATAAAGTAATTTCAGCCAAAAAAACAATGTTTGGAGTTTTCATTCAAGCTTCATCCTGTGTTTTTTTCCCTCCACTGTTTTTTTCCCTTAACTTTTGTATAGTTAACACCAAGAAGTGTATTTTCTTCTTCTTTTCTTCTCCCCCCAGATTAACTCTATCTGTCATCACTCACTCTCTCTTTCTGTGGTTTTCTGCATTTGCTGATTAAATTGATGTTGAAGGAATGTTGACAATTCGACATTGATTCCATTTGCAAATCCAACCAATTTGCAACTAAATTTCAATGTTGTATACATTAGATTACATTAGAAACAACTTTGTTTAAATGTCATATTTCAACATTGAAATTTAATTGAAAATTGGTTGTATTTGCAAATGGAATCAACGTTGATGATCAACGAAGGCAAAGGGTGGTCACACCAAATATTTATTTGATGTAGATTTTTCTTCTGTTCACTCGCTTTGCATTTTGTTAATTGATAAATATAATCTATTAACATGTCTAGTTTTGAAAGCATTCTTACTTTACAGCATTTATTCACACCTGCCAAAAACTTTTGCACAGTACTGTAGGTTTATTAAAAATGTGAGAGAAAAAGCAGGGTGGATAAGATTAAAAGTGAGAGTGAGAGGAGATCTATCCAATTCTCGAGTTTTGACTTGATGCACAAAACATGTAAAATAACAAACAAGTATTATTATTACACAACCCGTTCCTACAATTTAGATACCATACTATGTAATTGTGATTTACCTAATTCTTTACTAGTACATGAAAAATAAAACCTATGTGGTTTACTGATTTAGTTATGCAGACGTTCAATAGTGGGGAGGGCTGGCAGACTGCTTCGATTTGAGGTATGAATCTTATCTAGAGTTTCTAACTCTGTATATTTTCAAGTTTTAGTTATATCAATTACATTTTCAAGTCCCTCAGAGCATGACCTTACAGTTGATACCAAACAAGCCAGTTTTTTTATTTTTTATTGTAATGTTACATTTGCAATTTATTGGAATTCATGGGGGGGGGGGGGCTGGTCTGGTGCCCATGTCAGTTGTGGAGGATAAATTAGGATGTATGAATAATTCCTTTACCAAATGTTAATTTTGAAATGTATATGGCCCAATGGCTGTTTTAGCTAATGCTCTTTCTTTTAAGACCGAACATGGCCAGTACATGTTTTGGTGTTGATGTAGAATTACTTAAGTGTCATTAAATTTAGTTTTAAGTCACCTTGTTTGTATTTGGGTTTGTTGTTCTGGTTTATGGATTATATAAAGTTCCTTGAAAGTCTGTTTCACAAAATAAATCTTCAATTGGAATTTGCTAGTCTCTGTGGAGACAGGGCATGGCAACCCATTTGTCAGCTGTGGGGGGTCTTCCAGCATGGACGTGTTATCTGTTGTGCTTGGTAAACACAGGCCTCTATCGTAAAACACAGACCTTCAAAGCTGTCTCCTTAACTCCTTTACCAAAAGACTAAATTTCCCAGTTAGGAAGGTATATTTATTTGTGTATATATTTGCCAAATTGTATGATTTACAATGCCTATCCACTCTGAATTGCTTGGCCACTATCTTCCATATCCTTCATAAGTGCATCGTTATTTTTAGGAGGTTAATGTTCCAGTTTTTTATGGGGACAGAAGCAAGAGAGGTTGAGGAGGGAAATATTGTACAAAGCCCCAGAATTGGGGGGAAAGGGGGTACCAGACATTGGGAAATAAATGCACTGTTTGTTGTTTTCTTTTATCTTGAAGGGTTGTCTAACTAGTCTCAGAGAAGGAGTTTGGACCTTTTTTGCAGTTTCTGGGTGGGCAGAGAGGTCCTCAGGGTATGGGACATGAGGATGAGTTTAGAAACTCTATTTTCAGACACATGCCCCCCCACCCTACGAGTTAGACTGTTTTTAAGGACCCCCCAGATAACACACAATGTTGCCACAATGTTGTACAATGCTGCCACAATGTTGCGGCAACATTGTGTGTTAGCAAGGCCACCTCCTCAAAAGCATTCCTTTTGATAAAGTAAAGGCTCATAGATTGGAGGCTTTGCTTTCGGTAGACGGGGTATTTTGACCCAGACAAGAACAGTGTGGAAATGTATCTCCTCTCGCTTCCTTACTAATGCTCACTAAGACCTGGCCTAGAGCACTAAACATCAATGTCTGCTTAGAGAATTTGTTTATAGGGTATCACTCCCAGCCCCCGCTGTCAGACCTCGTTGTTGTTTTGGAGAGGAGAGTCCCCCTGCACAGAGTTTGTTTGCAAAAGCCTTTTGGGTCCATTTAAACAATTGGCTTGGAAGTTTTGCACCTAATTACTCTCTAACCCCTTCTTGCACTTCATATAGAAATGTTTTATTAGACCTTCTGCCTGCCCATAGAAACTGGGCCACAGTAAACTTTGGCAAAGATACTCTATTGCAACCCAGAAACATGTGGCCTTCAAGGGGCTCCAGGTTCCAGTAGACTGGGTGAGTAAATTGTCAGTCTCCATAGCCAAATATTATTTCGTGAGAGATGTGGGTAAGGTGGGAGGCAGATGAGGTAGCCTCACTGTGGAAAATTGAGGGAGGAGGGGAGCTGGCAGGGGGTGCAATAATAATCAGAATGGTTTGTGTAATGGATAACTGTTTATTTATTGGGTTTTATATATATATATATATATATTTTTTTTTTTTTTCCTTTTAGATTAGTTTTTATCTATGCACTTTTTTATGGAAAGGGTTTTTAACAATATGTAGTCACCTTTTATTAAACAAGTAATTATGTTTAAGAAATTAAGTAGAAAGGGGAAGTTTTTAAGCATTGAATGTAGGTTTTGTATTTCATTCTGTTCTTATATCTATCACTGTTTTCTAATCATGTATTCGTAATCACAAAATTTTAATATTCGAAATGTAAATGTTCTAATACATTTTGAATGTGTATACATTTTAGAATTGACAGTATTAACAAAAACATTTAGTTTGTTCTAAATTTTTCTAGTAAAAAAGTAAAAGGGAATGAAGGAAAAGGAAATACAGAAATGTATTTTATATGTGTATATGTACCATTTTAATTTAATTAATAAAGTCTTTAAAATTCGAAAATTAATTGTGTTCTGTATTAGCAACCTGATGGTCAAAGACTGTTGCATCCTCTATTTAGAAATGATCTAATAAGTCATGTTTAATATTGGACTCTTATTCAGTACAATGAGTACTTTAATACTTGCAGAAGCTGTTAATTGTATCCCTTTGATCAACCACCCTTAATAAACCAACCCAACAAAGGTTATTTACTTTCATTTGGAATCTCCTGCAGTACAGTACTATTGCAGAAAATATCACACCTGTTATTTAATTATTCCAATATTTTAATTTTCAATAATAGAATGGCTTAGATATCTGAACAGTAATTCCTCGAGATACACAAATTCAAGTTATGCCATTTTCGCGTTAACACGATTTATAAATGGACCTCCAAGCAGGAGAAGTTGGCAGTAGATTATATTACTAACGCCTTGTGATAAATCTTAAATTAATTAGCAAATATGCTTACTGGAACATCCTTCTTATCAATTTGTGTCATTAATGCATACATATATTGAAACAATTAATGCAAATGTCTAATGCCAATTCCTTAAATATATGATATATAACATAATTACACTTCATAGGAAAATAAACATTTAGTGAACAAAATGCAAGACCAAGGAATGTAAGGAAGGAAAGGGCTACATCTCTTGCTTAGGTCCGATTGATTCATAATGGGAGATTTGAAAGAGAGAACAAGAAATGACTTTTTAAACTATTCAATGAGAACAACAATTATTCTTAGTCCATACATGTCTCACTATTTTGGTAAATGTTGGTCCTTCAGAATGGTTCAGCTAGGTGTTGATTACTCCATTGCTGTTATCTTGCGTATCATACTGCTGGTGCCCATCATGCGTCTCCAATTAATGTGGTGGTTCTCAATCCCAGCATGCCTTGTGGTAGCGTATGATTACCCGTGATATACCAAACAGTGCATCTACAGTAGCAAGGGCAGAATGCAGTGGATTTATACTGCTTTGCAATCCACAGTTGTAGACACACATGCTGTCCATGGTTTGCTAAGCTGTGCCAATCATAAAACCCACATTATTGTTAACAACAACAATACCCCCCGCCACGGCTTCATAGTACGCGATTGTCATGGGTGGGCTCGGGTTGCCCAGGCAGTGGTCAGCTTTGCGCAGTGGCAGTATCGTAGCTTATGAGGTTGATCCGAGGCACGATTATTGCTAGTTGAAAACTTTACCCAACACCCCGCTTGCTCCGGTTTGAAATATAACTGGTGACAGCAATTTTTGACAGTCTCTCTAGAGACTGGTTGTATGGTTTAAAAACAGAAAGAGAGTTTTTGAGTGTTCTCAGAAGCTTTTAGGTTGGTCCTTGTCACCCCACCTTTGTACGCGATCCCTGTCCGCAACGTTTGAAAGCGGGTTTAGCCCACTTGAGCAGGATGAGTTGCATTGCGTAACTTGCGTACCGTCTCCAGGCAGGAAAGGGCTACGTCTGTTGCTTATGTGTTGTTTCCTCTCCCGTGCTAGGACCTGATTGATTTATAATGGGAGATTTGAAAGAGAGAAGAGATTACTTGTTAAAATATTCAGGAGGTGGAGGGCAGAGAGGCTGTCGAGACAGTGGTGCGGGACTTCTACAGGGAGTTATATGACCAAAAGGTGGTAGATCAAAATCTGATCCATCACTTTCTGTCCCTGTTGGAGTACCGCAAGGAGGGGGACAGGGAGGAGGAGTAGGATCCAGAGATCACCACCACTGAACTCTCCCAAGTGATAAAGTCTTAACTCTGGAAGGACACCAGGTCCCGATGGGATCCCTGCTGAATTCTGCTGGATCTAAAAAACTGGTGGCCGGTCAGCCTCCTGCACACTGACTACAAGATACTGGCCAAAGCACTTACGCTCCGGCTACCTCGAACGAGAGAGGGCTTCCCCTGGTCGTAATCAGCCTGGACCAGGAGAAGGCCTATGACAGAGTGGGCCACGAATACCTGCAGCTTGTGATGGAGAGGATGGGTCTCGCTCTTGGCTTGAGGAGATGGGTTAAGATCATTTACAGCAGCCTAAGCAGCGGGGTCCTTGTGAACCGCCACCTGACCGAACCATGTCCCCTGTCGGCCCTGCTGTACGTTTTCTTTTTGGAGCTGTTCATGCAGGTGATCCGCGGGGACGACCGGGTGACAGGTTTCCATCTCATGGGCGCTGGCGGAGACCAACTGAAAGCCCTGGCCTCCATGGACAACGTAGCTGTGGTCAGCAAGGACGTCCAGTCCGTGGCCAGGGTGGAAGAACTGCTGGATGGCTTCTGCAGATGCTGTCAATAAGGTCAAGACTCAGAGCGAGATCTACCTCTCCCAGGCATGGCCTGACGTCCGGGGCCCACCGACCATGTTCCCTGTGAAGCTGGCCATCAAGGTTCTGGGGATGACGATCGACGGGACCAACACGGGCACCCGGAGCTGGGAGGAAGCTTTAACTAAATTACGAAAGAAGAGCCACGGCTGGAGCACAAGGACCTTGACGATGACTGGTAAAGTGCTGGTCATAAAGGCCATCCTCTTCCCTATCCTTCTCTACGTAGGCATGGTATACTAGTAAATTGATTACAAGAATCATATTTTGGTTTGTCTGGGGGAGTAAAATGGAGAGGCTGAAACGAGTGCAGATGGTGAAGGGCGCCCTGGACAGAGGTAGGGGGGTCCCTGACGTTGTGCGGCTCATTAAGGCGCAGGGGCTGGCATACAGTCAAGCCTGTTTTAGGCAGGTGTGAAAAAATTCTGTAAAGTAAGAATGCTTTCAAAAATAGACATGTTAATAGATTATATTTATCAATTAACTACATGCAGAGTGAGTGAACAGAAGAAAAATCTACATAAAATCAATATTTGGTGTGACCACCCTTTGCATTCAAAACAGCATCCATTCTTCTAGGTACACTTGCACAAAGTCAGGGATTCAATTATACCAAACAGGTGCTAATGATCAATTGCTTGCATCAATTCAATATGTAGGTTGTGTAGAACCCGTCTCGGAAATAATTTCCCAAAAGTTAGAACTGAATTAGCACTGATCTAAAGCCAATTCTATCGCCCAATAGACTTGTTATGCTATAAAACCTTTTTTAACTAGAGCAAATATGTATTATTCGTTCATAACAAAGCCAATGCTTTGTAATCACATACAATTTTTACTCATTTCCCATATACTATAATACAATATACCATAGTAGCATTATTCAGTGTGTACCCACTTACATCACATTGAAACATCACATATCATTTCACATTTCAGTCACACAGCCTAACGGCACAACTCTCTCAATCCAGTAGTCACTCTACTAAACTATGGAAAGGATAGTTAATGCAATGCCCATAGTCCCACCAGACTCTGTATCCTTCAGTTGCGCTTAGATATAAAAGAGATTGTATGACTATTCATGTTTCCTTTTAATCTATTTCCATACTGTTTCTTCAGGCCTTTCTCCAATTTTTCCTGAAAGATAAAATTGTTATTTTCAGCACATGTGGAGAAATTAATTGTTAATGCTTTGTCTGTCTATTCCTGGACATCGCCACCCTCCTGTTGTCAGTTGGAATCAGCAGAGTTAGTTAGTTTATTGCTTGTATGCAATAATATGGTAAGCATCGTATGCTTCCACCATCCCCCTCCCTCCTGTCCGTCCACACACACTGGCATCAGTGGCCATGAGGACGGATTATGGGCCGCAGCACTAAGAGCGGAGGCCAATGTGAGAGGGGAGAATATGCACTGATGTGTCGTGGCATGTGGGTAGAGAACCTGTGGACTAAATGTGAGAGATAATCATTGCTGCTGGTTCCTGTGAAGAAAGATAATAGTAGTTATTTATCTATTAATCTGTATCAACATCAATATTATTAGCATTAGTAATGTAGCTATTCTCGATTTCCCAGGACATTACTGTTTGTTGACAATGTTTGGTTTGTAGTAGTACACTTGTATTTCGTTACAAGTCAGCTCTCTTATCTCTCTCTCTCAGTGGGGAAGCTGAGCTCAGACACTTTCACTGCCCCCCCTTTCTGATTGATAGGATATTTCTGTTTGTGAAAGGGCTATTTCCATACAGTTTCATGACTTTAGGCTTTAACCTATCTCTCATTCAATTATTTATTTAATTTACATTGTTATACCTTCAGTAACTTCCTTATTTTCCCTCATATTCTATTTGATCACCATCACAACTCTCATGCTGAAAGTGGCAGCACCTGTCTTTCACACATATCAAACTCCCTTTTTCCAGCTTCCCAAGCCTTATTAACTCTTAAACCCCTTGTCAACGTCCTCAAACCTTCATCAGCATCGCTCAGACCCTCTTCAAACATTGTTCTGTATCCTAACAGCTGTTCTTTCTCCTTTTCCTAATTTCTTACTAGACAATTCAGTTCATTTGATCAATTTGTATTATTACTATTTATACACATTTCGCTCCATTATTTGAGTTAATGGACTAAGATATTTACCTAACAAAATATCTTTAGAAAATAAGAATTTTAATTGATTTCAATAATAATTCTCAGGTACCTCAGGAAAACAAATTTTCAAAAAAATGTGTTCAGTCAATGATTTCCCCAATGAAGAGCCTGCGTGGGCACTAAGACTGTCCGCCTGCACGGCTCATATATGTCTTTATTGTGTCACTTCCTCCTATTGAAGTCCAATCTACACCGGTACAGGTTCAGAAGAACTGTTCCCAAAGCCAGATTGAACTGATCAATAGTTCATTTCTTACCTACACCTTGTATTTAGGGATCTTATATCTGGGGATTTCAAAAACTCTTCATTGTGGAAATCACAGCTACCAAATGACCACACTTTTAATTTCCTGGAGTATCTGGTTATCTATGTATTCATATCTTCACCACATTTTACTGTTTCCTCAGATTCCCATTTCAGAAATTAGCTCTAATTCAATTTTCAACATTTTATTTTTTATTTCTGGTTTGTAAAACTCATTCTAATAGTAATGTTTTATTTTCTCCTTCAAATTATTCAATATTAATTTAGCAGACTTATTCAATGCTTGTAATTTTATATTTCTATAGTATCCTTTAAAATTCTTACCCTTTAACTAATTCACTCATCTTAAATCTTAATTTTAACTTTTATTTCAGGTATTTTATGCTATGTACCAATAACCAAATATTTTCTAAAAATAAGACTGTTTACATTCTCCTGGTATGGATTTTACATCAGGCTGTCACTCAGGGCTGCACCAGAGTGCTGCTCATGTGGATTTCAGCCCTTTATTTCCCTTTAATTTGACTTTACAGAAGTTGTCCATAATATGATTTTTAACAAACAAATTATTGTCCTTCTGAGTCTTAGAGGACACCATGACTATTTATTTACTTTTATTATTATTATTAATCTATTTATTTAGTGTATATTTTGTATTACTTTAACATTATAGAATATATTATGTATTTCTTATTTCTGATGCCTTATGCACTCTGTATATAGTTAAATGTTGAAATCCTCATTAATCTGTTGTTAAAACATCAATAACTGCGCAATTGTAAATATGATTCTGAAATTATTGGTTACTTCCCTTCTCAGTCTTATTCTGGACTATGCACAATATTAAAAATACAATGCATACAAAACAGACATTTACCTTACATAACCTTCAGACTATATATATACACATTAACACACAAAGCACATACAGATTGAAATCCAAAGGTAATTCAGATATTAGTTTAGCAGCGTGTTTTGTTGACCCTGCAGTGTCTCAAACAGCCCTTATCATTTATTTATTTACTATATTGTTATTATTAAAAATAAGATGTAAAATAATCTTTCAATTATTTCACTACTTTGGTGTTTTCTTGATCCATTATGATCAATTTCTTCTCTAAATTCTTATTATTCAGACAAAGAATTATAGAAACTTTGTCGGTTTTTATCTTGTTTTTACCTGGGGGTCCAGTCAGGATCCCACTCTCTCTTTATCATTTTAAGTTTAACATTTTTAAACTTCTCTTACCATTTTAAGTTTAACATTTTTAAACTTCTCTTACCATTTTAAGTTTAACATTTTTAAACTTCTCTTATAGGAATTCACATACAGACACGTTTTGTAATGCCAATCCTATCTTTACCAACGATGGGGCTATATCGCTGGACTTTATGTACCTCAGGTTCCGTCTGGCTTTGACTGCCACGAATTCTGGCTCTTGCGTACAAGGATTTCCTTGCTTAACATCAAGCTCAGTAGGCCTCGTTGTACCTTTAGGTTCCTTTGGTATCTCTCCCCGCAGATCTGTCTTACTTGGAGTTCACTCTACTGTGAACCTCCACTGTACAGTCAACCTTTCTATTTGTTTTATCTCTACCTCTCCACAGCTTCTCTTTAAATTACAATCTGATAGCCTCACACAATCCCGAGATCAAATCTAAATATACAGGGTGGTAATTTTGTAAAGATACTCACCCTTGTTTTGGTCCCGGGAGTGGAGGCAAGTTCAGATCCTGTTCGTGACGCCAAGTTGTAGAACCCGTCTCGGAAATAAGTGGAGAAGTTGTCGAGATAAAGCAAATAGAACTTTAATCAAGCCGGCTCGGAAGCCCCACGTCAGGAAAATTCCTACAGTGAGGACTTTATGTTTACAAACATGAGTGAAGCTTTATAGGAAAAATGACATAGAATCTTGTGGCTGTTCATCCAATCAGAAGCTCCAAAAGATGCAAGCTCTGGAAAGTTTGTAGGTTGCCCTTCCCAAGGGAGGAGGTCATCATAGAGGCAGATGTCTGGTCCTGTTACAACATACAAACGGTACGATCTTGTGGTTTTCTTAACAACGACGTAACATCTTTGGCTTTCAGAGGAGAAACAGGAAATCCACACACAGACAAACCCATGGGCGATACATTTGGTCCATTTCTCTTATCATAGATTAAACATAAGTGGAAGCAGAGAGAATAATTTCAATAGGATGTATCTTTAACAACCACCTTGTTGGTTTTGCTAGACTAGATAAAGCTAATTTGCTGAGTCTGTATACAAACAATTTCTAATGCTGTCATCAATATAAAACATATACAGAGTCTTCAGTTGAAACACAATCATTAACTGAAACAGAAACAGCTGTGTAGGAGGAATAAAACTGGGTGAGGAATAGCCAAACTCAGCTAACAAGGTGAGGTTGCTGAAGACAGTTTACTGTCAAAAGTCAGACACCATGGCAAGACTGAGCACAGCAACAAGACACAAGGTAGTTATACTGCATCAGCAAGGTCTCTCAAAGGCAGAAATTTCAAGGCAGACAGGGGTTTCCAGATGTCCAAGTTCTTTTGAAGAAGCACAAAGAAAGGGGCAATGTTGAGGACCATAGACGCAGTGGTCGGCCAAGAAAATGTACTGCAGGAGATGAAAGACACATCATGCTTACTTCCCTTTGCAATCAGAACATGTCCAGCAGTGCCATCAGCTAAGAATTGGCAGAAAACAGTGGGATCCTGGTACACCCATCTACTGTCTGGAGAAGTCTGTTCAGAAGTGGCCTTCATGGAAGACTTGCAGCCAAAAAGCCATACACCCGACATCGAAAAAAGGCCAAGCGACTCAACTATGCATGAAAACACAGGAACTGGGGTGCAGAAAAATAGCAGTAGGTGCTCTGGACTGATGAGTCAAAATCTGAAATATTTGGCTGTAGCAGAAGGCAATTTGTTCACTGAAGGGCTGGAGAGCAGTACACGAATGAGTGTCTGCAGGCAACAGTGAAGCATGGTGGAGCTTCCTTGCAAGTTTGGGGCTGCATTTCTGCAAATGGAGTTGGTTTGGTCAGAATGAATGGTCTCCTCAATGCTGAAAAGTACAGGCAGATACAAATCCATCATGCAATACCATCAGGGAGGCATCTGATTGGCCCCAAATTTATTCTGCAGCATGGCAATGACCCCAAACATACAGCGACAGTCATTAAGAACTATCTTCACCATAAAGAACAAGGAGTCCTGGAAGTGATGGTATGGCCCCCCCAGAGCCCTGATCTCAACATCATCGAGTCTGTCTGGGATCACATGAAGAGAGATAAACAACTGAGGCTGCCTAAATCCACAGAAGAACTGTGGTTAGTTCTCCAAGATGTTTGGGCCAACCTACCTGCTGAGTTCCTTCAAAAACTGTGTGCACGTGCTGTTTTGTTGGCAAAGGGTGGTCACACCAAATATTGATTTTATGTAGATTTTTCTTCTGTTCACTCAATTTGCATTTTGCTAATTGATAAATATAATCTATTAACATGTCTATTTTTTTCACACCTGCCTAAACCTTTTGCACAGTACTTTTACATAGATTCAAACCCAGTCTCCTGCACCGCAGTGCAACAGATTATAACAAATGTGATCACTGCAGGGGTACACATTTTAGATTGATTATTTTGTTTTGTGTTTTATTATACAACTCTTTGGGATGTGTGTGTGTGTGTGTGTGTATGTGTGTGTGTGTGTGTGTGTGTGTGTGTTTGTGTGTGTGTGTGTGTGTGTGTGTGTGTGTGTGTATGAACAGTGAGTTGCTAAGAAAACTCAAAATAGGCTATTATATAAATCCCCCAATGTTACCCTTTGTTAATATTGAATACAAATGAAAGTAATTTGCAGATATGTGCCTAAATAACTTTTATATTTGTTGGTTGTGGTTTTTTTCAAGATAAAATTGAGGAACCATAAAAATTAAATGCCTTGATAATTTATGGATAATAAAATGTTGGATTAAAACATCAAATTAATCTCTTGCATGCCACCTTCATAAGGCTCACACACAAACACATGCACATTCACTTTATCACTAAAATCACAATTTACTTTTAATTTTGGTACTTGAGTACTCTTGAAAGTAGCTACTTTTTACTTTTACTCAAGTACTGTTTGAATGGGAGACTTTTTACTTTTACTCAAGTATGACTTCCAACTACATTTTACTGTCGTGGAGCAATGCACTTTCTAGCATACAATTTACCATATAGCTGCACTATTTGTACCTCTTCTTTAATATGGAAATTGTGGTCCAAATAGTCAGGGAGACAAACAAGCATTCTCTTAGTTTATCATTCACTATGCCAGATCAATATTAAAGTTACCAGGTACATGAATGGCTTGTTCTCCCACTGCTTTAAAATAATGTTGGGCCTTTTAGTGCCATCCTGTATCACACCCTTTAAAAAAAAAATCAGATAACATACCAGTAACAGTGTTTCCTCATGTCAGGATTGTTACCCTTTCAACTAAGTTAGGTTTCATCCATGACATAAGGTGCATCCATTACTGGACCCTTTCACTGATAATTTGAAGAGATGTTACATTCCTAATAGTGTGTTTTCCACTGAAAAATCAGTGTTTTGAAAAGCAGGATCATTTGTATTCAGCATATACACAAAAATGCCATTCTGTAGTAAAGAAACTATTTGGTGTCTGCCCCCCTCTTGCGGGCACACCTTCCAGTGCCCTCCTAATTGCTATGCACAGCTGCACCAACAGAGCAACTGTGTTAAAAGAACAGTCCCCTGATGTGGGGGGTTTATGCACTCTACTATATTCAGAGAGGATTTTTTTTACTCAAGATCATGCACTGAGCCCCATTAAAAATATAAGCATAAAATATTAAGTTAGTGACAGAGAGAAGCACAGTTTCTGTAGCCAGGATGGAAATCAGAGATCAGAGTGGGTTATAAACTAAAAGTGGAGTGATGAAAGAGAATAGTTTGTAGTTAACTGCAAATTCCAAATTTGATATGCAAAAAATAATAAAAAACAGGAATATATTGTGGATTATTATTTAGTGTTTAGTATTATAAATATAGATTTAATGTGTTATAACCAAATATTATCTAATCAACCAGCATCAACCCACAACAGATTTGTTTTTGTCTGCTCCATTTTGTGCTTGGTGATTTATCAGAAAGGGGATTTTTTTATATTATTATTATTATTATTATTATTATTATTATTATTATTATTATTATTATTATGCAAGGATTCTATAGAAAGACTGCATGTTAGATTTAATGAAATCTAAATATAAGCTATTTGATATGTACTAGAGAGGATTCTATCATCGAATACATTTACAAATAAGTGCCCTGAAACATGAAGCGCCTCCCACCCTATTATGATTTTCTCTGACCCCTCCTATCACTGTCTACCTGCATCAATAGAGCACTGCTGATGCTTGTGTCTCTGGCGTAGCCTAACGCTTGCAGCCAGTCACACACACACACACACACACACACACAGCAGTCTGGGCATCATGGCGGCCTCTATGCCAACGCTATATTCTTGTTTCAAAATATACAGAGATTTCATCCAGCCTTGTTGTCAAGCAAAAACACGGGTTTACAGAAAGTCTTGTCAACGGAGACATTTTCATCTGTCGACTCGAAGGTAAAAAGCAACGTAATCTCAATATGAATGTATTTCACGGATGCTGGTACTACTAGCCTATGATACTGCCGCGGACTGAACGAGGTTCGTTGGTCACATGTCAGTAGTTTTGATTTATTACTGCGGGAATATTTCAAGGGTAGCAGCGCAGCAGCGCATACACGAGTCCAGTTCTAGTTGGAGCAGAATAAACGTATGTCTTCTTCGGCTGTGAAACATGTTTGAATAAGTGACTATCAGACTGTAGTCTTGTGATTGGAAGAAGGATAAGTGTGAGACTCAAGGGTAGCTAAGTGGACCGGCAAGTGCAAGAGCAACTACAGCATGCGGGTCACCTGTCAAATGCAGCGGTTTGTATGTCGATTTCCAGAGCAGAGCAGAGCATTGTGTTAAAATGAGTACTTACGAAATAACGCAGAAATGCAACTTTTGAAATAGTTTCTGTCTTTATTATTACCATCCTATGGAACTCTGTTGTATTCATGTCAAATGTGTTTCGAAAAACAGCACGTGCTCTATTATGTAATTGAATACATGTGTGTTTTGTGTTCAGCAACATTTGTGAGGACAACCTATTTATTCAGTACTATAAGATATAGGTGTGAAGCCGTTTTGTTGCCACATGAAATATATACAGAAAATGGACGAATTGCTAATTTGAGAAATGCAGGAGCTATTTAAATAATTTTGTGAATTGTATAATGTAAGTATCTCTGTTATTCTCCAGTAGCACACTGTGAAATAATGTTGAGTTTTAACATATTTGGAGTGTATGAACCCACCTTTCAAATATATGTAAACTTATTCTTTTTGCCGGACATCTGTACTGTATTTGCTTATTTCTTCAGTTATGCAGCCACAATTATCTCAGGCACAGAATTGGCGAAAGAAATCCATAAAGAAATTCAAAAGGATGTGGAGAACTGGGTGTTCCAGGGCAATAGAAGACCTCACCTCAGTGTAATTTTAGTAGGAGACGATCCTGCCAGCCGTTCTTATGTAAAGAATAAGACTAAAACTGCAACTGCATTAGGTGAGTAGGTTCATAGTTTTCTGTAAAGAAAGAAATACATTAATGTGAACTGTTTTGCAGTAGAGGTATGTTTTTAAAGGGAACTGTATTTGAGTGGTCCAGTTTTGTGAAATGCATTTGCCCTCATATTGCATGCTTATTTAATTTATTTAATCATGTTTTTGGAACCTAACATTTCAACATGTCTATTGCATCATAGCTTTTCACAGCAATGACTTTCCTAACTATACCATTACACAGCCAATTAAAAAACAAAACGACAATATTGTGAGAAATTGCAGAACACATTTTTAACACATTGCAAAGATTCTACCTCTTACAGTTCTGCAGAAGTAGAAGTTCCCTGTGAGTGGATTGATAGTAAGTGTTTAAATACACAGCCACATATGCCATTGGTTTCTGTGGCCAGCAGGTGTCTCCATTGTAACACTCACTGTATAATACCCTAAATGCATCTACAGACTATAGGGTGCTTCTAATAGCACTGTTTCACTATAGCCCTTCTGAATAATGAATATCCATGACTTTTATAGTGCTCTTGTTCTTTGCTGTAACGCTCTGGGGTGACACTTAATCAGACTGGTTTGCAACATCTACGCTCTGAGCAGCATACATATAGTACTTTGTCTTCACCCCTGTGCACCAACACAGCTCATCTCCATGTAGGACACCATTTTATGTGCCATGTTTTTCATTAAATTTACTCCTCATATTAAAACATCCTAAGCTCCAAGCATTGAACCATATTTTATTTAGTTCATTCAAAATCACATACTGTGATACAAGTTAATACGACATGTGAAGGGTGTCTCTTATTGTATATGAGATGTAATCTAGGGCAGTTTGGGTCAGAGACACCTGCACACGACATTAACTTCTTATACTGTGCAAAAAAAATGCTGTAAAGTAAGAATGCTTGCAAAAATAGACGTTAATAGATTATATTTATCAATTAACAAAATGCAAAGTGAGTGAACAGAAGAAAAATCTACATCAAATCAATATTTGGTGTGACCACCCTTTGCCTTCAAAACAGCATCAGTTCTTCTAGGTTCACTTGCACACAGTTTTTGAAGGAACTTGGCAGGTAGGTTGGCCGAAACATCTTGGAGAACTAACCACAGTTCTTCTGTGGATTTAGGCAGCCTTAGTTGCTTCTTTCTTGTCATGTAATCCCAGACAGACTCGATGATGTTGAGATCAGGGCTCTGTGGGGGCCATACCATCACTTCCAGGACTCCTTGTTCCTCTTTACGCTGAAGATAGTTCTTAATGACTGTCACTGTATGTTTGGGGTCATTGTCATGCTGCAGAGTAAATTTGGGGCCAATCAGATTCCTCACTGATGGTATTGCATGATGGATAAGTATCTGCCTGTACTTCTCAGCATTGAGGAGACCATTAATTCTGACCAAATCCCCAACTCCATTTGCAGAAATGCAGCCCCAAACTTGCAAGGAACCTCCACCATGCTTCACTGTTGCCTGCAGACACTCATTCGTGTGCTGCTCTCCAGCCCTTCAGTGAACAAACTGCCTTCTGCTACAGCCAGATATTTCAGATTTTGACTCATCAGTCCAGAGCACCTACTGCCGTTTTTCTGCACCCCAGTTCCTGCGTTTTCATGCATAGTTGAGTCGCTTGGCCTTGTTGCCGTGTCGGAGGTATGGCTTTTTGGCTGCAAGTCTTCCATGAAGGCCACTTCTGACCAGACTTCTCCGGATAGTAGATGGGTGTACCAGGGTCCCACTGTTTTCTGCCAATTCTGAGCTGATGGCACTGCTGGACATCTTCTGATTGCGAAGGGAATTAAGCATGATGGGTCTTTCATCTGCTGCAGTAAGTTTCCTTGGCCGACCACTGCGTCTATGGTCCTCAATGTTGCCCGTTTCTTTGTGCTTCTTCAAATGAGCTTGGACAGCACATCTGGGAACCCATGTCTGCCTTGAAATTTCTGCCTGGGAGAGACCTTGCTGATGCAGTATAACTAGCTTGTGTCTTGTTGCTGTGCTCAGTCTTGCCATGGTGTATGACTTCTGACAGTTTGGCTGTTCCTCAGCCAGTTTTATTCCTCCTACACAGCTGTTTCTGTTTCAGTTAATGATTGTGTTTCAACCTACATATTGAATTGATGATCATTAGCACTTGTTTGGTATAATTGTTTAATCATACACCTGAATATATGCCTACAAAATCCGTGACTTTGTGCAAGTGTACCTAGAAGAATTGATGCTGTTTTGAAGGCAAAGGGTGGTCACACCAAATATGGATTTGATTTAGATTTTTCTTCTGTCCACTCATTTAGTTAATTGATAAATATAATCTCTTAACATGTCTATTTTTGAAAGCATTCTTACTTGACAGCATTTTTTCACACCTGCCTAAAATATGTGCGCAGTACTGTATATCACACACATATATCACAAAACATGTTTAGTTAAATATAACATTCAAGCCTCCTTCTCCTCCACCTAAAAATGGTTTGTCAAGGATCCATTGTAATTGACTCACAGTAGCCGATCTCTGGTGTTTCATACTAGTCAAAACTAATTTAACGTAATTATCTGCACAGGATGACATTTATACACAAGAGTTACTGTTTACATTATTTCTTATGGTATAATATGCTTTGACTAGTGCTATTTTCACATAGTGCTATATTTTAATGGAACCAATTAAAAGTGCTAACCGGGGAACATCTTTATTTGTCATTTCTGCTTGTGTGTTTCATATTTGAGCTTGAATTTGAAGTGGTCCATGGGGTTGACTTTGACACCTTTCTGGATTTTGAATACCTAAATCAAATACATCTGTTGATTGAACTGTTTCCAGAGCAACTGTATCCTTTTTGTAAAGCCACCAAAACTGTGGGCTCCATTGAGAAGCACTTGAGAGAGACAGGCACAGTGCAAGAAATGTCATTCATTTCAAGTAAATAAAACACAGACTGAAGTTGAGATTTTCAACTTGAGGTTAATAACATTACAGAATCAAATTATTTTTTTGTAACTAACGTTTATCTATCTATATCTATAATTTGTGGTTTTATAATATAATTAAATCCATACAGTCTGTTTATTTTATATATTAACGATCCAGTCCAGCACCCTGTAAATAATATCTATTGCATTTATTATAAGTTCCCCACAGAACCATTATACATTCTTGCAATTCATATTGTGAACCTTTTTAATGCTGAATCACTCAGTGATTGGATGCACTGCACACAGTATACTAATACATGGAACCTTTCACCCTGACTTTCTCAGCACCACTGGCCATACTTTTTGAACAGCACCGTGACTAGAAGAAAAAGAGGTGCTGCTCACTTAAGTGTGTCCCATCTAAATGGTTTCAAAATATGACTTACTGCTGAACCATGGTGTTGCATAACCGTCATAAATGACTTGTAATTGGTTAATACAGTTATGCTTAAGGAAATCCATGTTAACCTAGTTAGATAGCTAAAAATGACAGGAATATTTCCCGAGATAGCTCATCAGTTTCCAGTGTTACACATAATTTAAATGTTTGAATGGATTTGGAAGACAGTAGTATTAGTCTGTTTGTCCGTACATGTTTCGCTACATTTACAGTATTGTACAGCATTGGTAATTTTATAATTTATATTACCATGTTACCTTAGCTGTTTGTGTTACGGTGAAATATGTGTTAACTTTAATGTTGTACATCAAATCATTTTCATTTGCAAACCCCACAGATACAGACACCCTGTACTAGAGCTGGACCTGATTCTTGGAGTTGTGAGGCAGCAGGGCTAACCATTCCCCCGCCAAGTGACTCCAAATCATTTTATATTTGAATTAATGCGCAATTAACGGGTTTGTCTCAAATAAAAGTGAAGTTCTAGCTTTGTTAGTTTCTAAATGAAACACAATACACTATTACACTATGAAATTAAACTGTTCACTATGAACATTACCAACTGGCTTACTGACCAGCACAGTAAGCAGACAAGGCATCCCTGACTTTAAACATTGGAACTCGGTTCCCAAAAACTTTATTGGGGTACTTTTTAGCAGAATAGAATTTTGTAAGCAACACCTCATCACATAATGTCAATCCAAGGCAAGACATCTCTCAAAAAGATTAGCAAAACCTATCACTTTGGATCTGTTGGTAACCCGCATTGAAGGAAAAAGGCACATCCAGCAAGCCAGCACAATGACTTCTCTCCAACGTACAAAGCAATGAATTAATTGCACTAAGATAAATTCCTCAAAGACATACTTTACCTATAGAACAGAATCCAATGCTGTTAGAGCTGTATCTGGACAGAAGGTTTAACAATTCTAAAATGCACCGTGTTTAAGAATGTAGCAGCCTGGGCCCACTGTAGATTTTCCATGCAATCTAGAACTTGAATTTTAGAAAGGTGGAAAACCGTACTATGCCAAAAGTAATAACGGATGTGCTCATTGAAAGGATTACAGTCAGATGACATTTGCCTTTTAACATTTTAACATACAGACAAACAATCAATAGAACAATTAAGGCATGTTTATTTCTTTAGATTTAAAAAAATGCTGCAGTATCTACTATTCCAACTGCAGTGTGGAGGTCTACCTTTCCTAATTTGCAGTTGACTGACATTTATTTTCATTGACAACCTATAGCTTTGGGACTCAGTATTATCTGAATTCTTTGAAAGAGCATATTTTTAGCTATAGAAAGATACAAGGATACTTGTAATCAAGGCATCTGAATGTTCTACATAATTTGGTGATTCATATGGCCTTTTTGAAGTTAAAGGCACAGCTCTTGCATTTCAAAGATACAATCTTGTGGCCATAAACTGGGTAGCTAAAATACTCCAATTAGTAGTAACTAGTAATAAGACTGTATGAGTTCATAGCTACAACAGTGTCTCATCATTATATTTTTGACAACTATTTTATTTTTATTTTTTTTATCAGTTGAATAACACAAACACATTTCCTTGTTTATTTCCATACTTATTCGATTACTATTTCTATTTCCACATATTTATACAGGATTGGAACCTAAAGTATAGTTCAGAATAGCAAGGCTACTTTGTTTATATGTTGTCCTGTTCCTAAACAAATAAATGTTTTTGATCGAATGGTCATGAACGTTGTGGAATGTCACTCTGTTACATTCTTAGGCATCAGCAGTGAGACTTTACTCAGACCCAACTCTGTTTCCCAAGAAGAACTTCTGGAACTGATTGACAGAATGAACAGAGACTGGGGAGTCAGCGGCTTACTCGTTCAGCTTCCTTTACCAGGTGAGCCAGAATACAAAAACATCCTATGTCTTGTTTTCCAACTCCAGTCAAATAACATTTCTCTGATTTATCTATGGTAGTTTGCCGATGTGTTAGATAAAAAATTAGGAATGTTTTCACAAAAATACAAAACAGGTTATGCTTGCTCTTTTAGCTGTCATTGCTATTATCTTGGGTTCCATATGGGGCTAATCCTGATAATCCAAGTTCAACTGACCATGTACGGAAAATACCAATCTCTAGAGACGACCGCCATATTAAATAGATTATTGTGTGACACTATTGCAACTACAATTAATCATATCAACAATTAAAATTTAAGTCATTTCCTTCTGTGTCAATAGAAGACAATTTGGAAGTTAAAAGGCTAGGGCCTTATCAGCCACAAGGTGATGAAATCAGACAAAGTCACACAAGACAAAACCAAACTTATCTTTCAAGTCAGAAGCATTGCCCAAGGGGCAAGGGTTTCTGCGCACTACCATAGGAACCTGATCGAAATGTCACTCTATCAAAGCTGCCATTGGCCCCTGCGCTCGTCACTCAGAACAGGTCCCTTCCCATATCCTGTTCCATAAAATGTGACATCAGCGCAGGTTCGTCCTCTTTTGCCACTTCGCCTGGACCGAGAACGTGATCTCTCTGTGTCTTGTCTGTGCGTTAGACTTTATTATTGTTTTTACAATAATAATTATTCGGTTGGTTGGCTTCATGGCTGTGCTGTCACCACCGTTTACTTCCATGTCTATTTGTATTGTTTTGTTATTATTATTTGATAGCTAATCCGTCTCGGTTCCGTCCGCACTCCGGGGCTCAGGTGCGCTTCGGTTTCTGTTTCGGCTACAAATAGTACACTTAATAATAATAGTCGTGTTTATATAGTGCCTTATATATTCCGACTGCTTGCTGTGTTGGTTTTTTGTACACAGGGCTTTTTCCTCCACAGCAGGAGCGCTAGCAGCGGCAGTAAAATCCGAGGCGCGGCTGCCCGGCCTGAGCCTCGGTGTGTCATAAGAGTGAGGTGCTCCTCCGCCGGCTTGCGCCTGCACTACAGCCCGCGGCTGCGGCTGTAGGAGATCTCGCTCCCTCAGTTTGCTGAGAATGAGCTCTGCTAGCTCTCCCGGTCCGTGCATGTAGGTCTCTGTTTTAGATCCCACTACGGCTGGTAGTCTACTACCCTTGGCCCCCTCGGACCCCGGACTCCACATCACCCGGTGTCCCCAGAAACCCCAGCACACAGAGTGTGAATTCCACCATAGCCGTGCTGGTCTCCCTACCTCCGCTGTCCGCGGAGCCAGGCGATCTGACCTGCAGTGTCGCGTTACAGAGATGCTCCTCCGGAGGGCTTATGAGGCTGGAGCCCAAGTGGCTCGCCTCCGGAACACAGAGAGCCTGCTGGCCCTGTACTTGGCCGAGCTGGCAGAGCCCTCGGAGCAACATGGCACCCAAGCCCCATTCCTGAGGCGTTTCAGTAGCCTCTGGCCCACCCTTACACCCCCCAGCAACTCTCGAATTGGCAACACTGCACCCAAGACTCTTGGGTGCTCCAAATTATATCAGTTGGCTACTCCCTACAATTTCAGGCATGTCCACCTACCTTCCAGGGCGTGGTGTGGACGTGAGTGAGGGACCCATTGCAGTGTGCCCCCGCCGGGGCAGCACGAGGGATTCTATTCCCCATACTTCCTTGTGCCCAAGAAAGATAGCGGTTTCCGCACCATCTTGGATCTGAGGGGCCTGAACCGCCACCACAAGGTGTTGCGCTTCAAGATGCTCAACCTGCGCACCATGTCCCAGGCCATCAATTCGGCAGGTGTCAACTGCTCCTGTGTTCCCCATGATGTATATAGTTCGTTGTCATGACATGGTCAAGCTGGCGTGGCCTTGCTTCTAGCTGTGCTAGTGGAACAAGCGGCTACTGCTCTGATGTCCCACGTGTGGCGCATGAGCAGGCTCCTGCACCCCGTGGTGTATATAGTTTGTTTGTACGAGATTTGTCAGCACATAGAGCTCTTCCATTCTGTACTATTAAGTTGAGTTGGACACTCCTGTGCTGCGCGCTGACAGCATGAAGGTCTTGCTGTCACGCGATATGTACGTACTGTATATTCTTGTTCAGCTCGGCTACTCTGTTGACTAGCCAGCTATGTATTCTGTTGTTTTTTCATTGGGTCTGTGGCCCCGCTCCTATTGGATCAGGGGTCCACTGCCATGATATTACTCGGAGGCTGCACAAGTTGTTTGATTGTCCACGGCAGATATTGTGCGAGTAGATTCGGCCTCTCTCCTAGCTGCACTAGTAGAACAGCCGGCCTTGCTATTGTGAGCAGAGGGCATAAGAGTTGACCTCTGTAGCCCCACCTTGTATATGCTGATTCTAGACAGTTCCCGTTAGGAGTGTAACTTCGGTTCTCGCTCCTGGGCTGCTCAGGTGCGGCCCTATGAGGCCCCTGAGGTTACTGTCTGAAGTTGTGTTGCTGAGACCCCTAGCGGTCCACCTAGTGGCAGGCTCCCTTATCAGCTCGCTGCCCCTTCCCTTGCAACAGCTTGGTTATACAGTAACCCCTCCCTCTTGGGCAGTGCTTCCGACTTGAAAGATAATGATAGGTTGCATATGCAACCCCGGTTATCTGAAAAAGGAAGCACTGCCCAAGGGTTGCAAGGTCATGCGGGAGTCCTGGCTCCCGGCAAAAGAGGACAAACCTCTGCCAGTTGCAGCTTTGATAGAGTGACGTTTTGATCAGGTTCCTATGGCAGTGCGCAGAAACCCCTCCCCCTTGGGCAGTGCTTCCTTTTTCAGATAACCGGGGTTGCATTCACAACCTATTGTTTCAGTGCATCATGGTTTGACAGGAAGGACTGGCATTCGGGGTAACCAAACGTGGTCATACAGTGTAACTAGCATTTTCCTTGTTTTAAAGTATGTATGTGTTCTAACATATTTGCATTTTTCACACAAATGAAACAATTGTCTTATTTAAAGGAGATACAAATATTGTTTGTATTGTATAGATGACATTTACAAATTCACAGGTTTGATCAGTAGAACAAAACAAAAAGAAAAATACATATGTAAATATAATTCTATACTTGTTTTGTACTGCATTTAAATTAATAAATATATGTATGTGAAAACTGTACAATAAAATATGTATTCTCAAAAGAATCAAGCAAAAATTGTTAAAATTGTCATTGTGATCTGATCAATATATATATATATATATATATATATATATATATATATATACTGTATATATAATCAAGTTTAGATTAATATGAAACCAAACATACCATGCGCATTAATCCATTAATAATACAATTCTTATTTTTTCATTTTTGAAAATCTTATCCATCATCTGCCCATTTACTGAGACAGCTTGTTTTCTTATGATGAAGCACTAAATTACAAGATACATATTTTTAATGCTTATATTTTTAAATAGGAACTATTCAATGTATGTAACAATCTTTAATGAATAATATATCCTTCAAGTTTCACCTCACTGTTTTAGCCTACTAATAAATTATGTATTCAGATGCTCCAGATGACCATAGGCTTTCCACCCAGGAAGATGTAATTGCCTTGGGCATCTCTGCACTGTGTAGGAAAGCCTGGTCCATGTCTTCTTGTCTTGATTGGATTTAGATCATATCAATGAGCGTGCTGTGTGTAACGCCATTGCCCCAGAGAAGGACGTGGATGGTTTTCACATTGTGAATATTGGAAAGCTGTGCCTTGACCAGAAATCAATGGTGCCTGCTACTCCAGCTGCTGTGTGGGAAATTATTAAGAGAACAGGTAAAACAAATCCACTCAGAGAACTCATCTAATTTATTTTGGCAAAATGTATACAATTTTAAACCAGTACCTCCAGAGTTGAGCATACTTAAGCATGTCCAAGGGTATGGAGGTATTAAACAGCAAATGTAGCTTCATGTCTTCCATATAATCCATATACACCGATCAGCCATAACATTATGACCACTGACAGGTGAAGTGAATAACACTGATAATTTCGTTATCATAGCACCTGTCAGTGGGTGGGATATATTAGGCAGTAAGTGAACATTTTGTCCTCAAAGTTGATGTGTTAGAAGCAGGATAAATGGCAAGCGTAAGGATCTGAGCGACTTTGACAAGGGCCAAATTGTGATGGCTAGACGACTGGGTCAGAGCATCTCCAAAACTGCAGCTCTTGTGGGGTGTTCCCGGTCTGCAGTGGTCAGTACCTATCAAAAGTGGTCCAAGGAAGGAAAAGCGGTGAACTGGCGACAGGGTCATGGGCGACCAAGGCTCATTTATGCACGTGGGGAGCAAAGGCTGGCCTGTGTGGTCCGATCCAACAGACGAGCTACTGTAGCTCAAATTGCTGAAAAAGTTATTGCTGGTTCTGTTAGAAAGGTGTCAGAACACACAGTGCATCGCAGTTTGTTGCGTATGGGGCTGCGTAGCTGCAGACCAGTCAGGGTGCCCATGCTGACCCCTGTCCACTGCCGAAAGCGCCTACAATGGGCACGTGAGCATCAGAACTGGACCATGGAGCAATTGAAGAAGGTGGCCTGGTCTGATGAATCACGTTTTCTTTTACATCACGTGGATGGCCGGGTGCATGTGTGTCGCTTACCTGGAGAATACATGGCACCACGATGCACTATGGGAAGAAGGCAAGCCGGCGGAGGCAGTGTGATGCTTTGGGTAATTTTCTGCTGGGAAACCTTGGGTCCTGCCATTCATGTGGATGTTACTTTGACACGTACAGTGCTTCACTTTTTCCACATTTTGTTATGTTACAGCCTTATTCCAAAATGGATTAAATTAATTATTTTCCTCACAATTCTACAAACAATACCCCATAATGACAACGTGAAAGAAGTTTGTTTGAAATCTTTGCAAATTTATTAAAAATAAAATACAAAAAAAGCACATAAAAATATTCACAGCCTTTGCTCAATACTTTGTTGAAGCACCTTTGGCACCAATTACAGCCTCAAGTCTTTTTGAGTATGATGCTATAAGCTTGGCACACCTATTTTTGGGCAGTTTCTCCCATTCTTCTTTGCAGGACCTCTCAAGTTCCATCAGGTTGGATGGGGAGCGTCGGTGCACAACCATTTTCAGATCTCTCCAGAGATGTTCAATCGGGTTCAAGTCTGGGCTCTGGCTGGGCCACTCAAGGACATTCACAGAGTTGTCCTGTAGCCACTCCTTTGTTATCTTGGCTGTGTGCTTAGGGTTGTTGTCCTGTTGGAAGATGAACCTTCGCCCCAGTCTGAGATCCAGAGCGCTCTGGAGCAGGTTTTCATCAAGGATGTCTCTGTACATTGCTGCATTCATCTTTCCCTCGATCCTGACTAGTCTCCCAGTTCCTGCCACTGAAAAACATCCAGACAGCATGATGCTGCCACCACCATGCTTCACTGTAGTAATGGTATTGGCCAGGTGATGAGCGGTGCCTGGTTTCCTCCAGACATGACGTTTGCCATTCAGGCCAAAGAGTTCAATCTTTGTTTCATCAGACCAGAGAATTTTGATTCTCATGGTCTGAGAGTCCTTCAGGTGCCTTTTGTCAAACTCCAGGAGGGCTGTCATGTGCCTTTTACTGAGGAGTGGCTTCTGTCTGGCCACTCTACCATACAGGCCTGATTGGTGGAGTGCTGCAGAGATGGTTGTTCTTCTGGAAGGTTCCCCTCTCTCCACAGAGACACGCTGGAGCTCTGTCAGAGTGACCATCGGGTTCTTGGTCACCTCCCTGACTAAGGCCCTTCTCCCCAATCGGTCAGTTTGGCCGGGCGGCCAGCTCTAGGAAGAGTCCTGGTGGTTCCAAACTTCTTCCATTTACGGGTGATGGAGGCCACTGTGCTCATTGGGACCTTCAATGCTGCAGAAATTTGTATGTACCCTTCCCCAGATCTGTGCCTTGATACAATCCTGTCTCGGCGGTCTAAAACAATTCCTTGGACTTCATGGCTTGGTTTGTGCTCTAAAATGCACTGTTAACTGTGGGACCTTATATAGACAGGTGTGTGCCTTTCCAAATCATGTCCAATCAACTGAATTTACCACAGGTGGACTCCAATCAAGTTATAGAAACATCTCAAGGATGATCAGTGGAAAAAGGATGCACCTGAGCTCAATTTTGAGTGTCATGGCAAAGGCTGTGAATACTTATGTACATGTGCTTTTTTTGTTTTTTATTTTTAATACATTTGCAAAGATTTCAAACAAACTTCTTTCACGTTGTCATTATGGGGTATTGTTTGTAGAATTTTGAGGAAAATAATGAATTTAATCAATTTTGGAATAAGGCTGTAACATAACAAAATGTGGAAAAAGTGAAGCGCTGTGAATACTTTCCGGATGCACTGTACCACCTACCTAAGCATTGTTTCAGACCATGTACACCCTTTCATGGAAATGTATTCCCTGATGGCATTGGTCTTTTTCAGCAGGATAATGCACCCTGCCACAAAGCAAGAATGGTTCAGGATTGGTTTGAGGAACACAACTACGAGTTCAAGGTGTTGACTTGGCCTCCAAATTCCCCAGATCTCAATCCAGTCGAGCATCTGTGGGATGTGCTGGACAAACAAGTCTGATCCATGGAGGCCCCACCTCGCAACTTACAGGACTTAAAGGATCTGCTGCTAACGTCTTGGTGCCAGATACCACAGCGCACCTTCAGAGGTCTAGTGGAGCCCATGCCTCGATGGGTCAGGGCTGTTTTGGCGGCAAAAGGGGGACCTACACAATATTAGGCAGGTGGTCATAATGTTATAGCTGATCGGTGTATATTCAGTACAGTTTAAAAAGGGGAAAACAAATACATTTATGGTTATGTTTGTATTATTCACACTACACTATTTTAAGAATATAATAAAAAATATACCTTTTGTGCTTCTTAAATGAATATTTGTTACATATTTTTGTACATCATTCACATTCTCTGCTGCTGCTCTTCACTGTCGCCTGCAGGTGGCACCAAGACACAATACATTCATATTTGCTCTGTTTCTCTCCAAGCTTAGTGACATTGCATTATTGTGTTAGTAGATGAATGGGGCCCTAGCACTACATTTCCGTCAATGCTGGGAGTATGCTGTTGTCCAAAATAACACAATACATAGTGGTGGCTGTGGTACCCTTCACATGAACCTCGTGACCTCTGGTGCAATCCAGTACTAGCAGAGGGAGGTGTGTCCTGTTATTTTTTATAAAATAGTGTTTGCTGCCAGAATGATGGGGTCATCTGGAAATCCTATTGGGAAAGGACAACTTTACATCAAGTATTATTTTTCCATTTCCAAAGAAAATGTAAAAGTGAAGCATAAGCATTTTCAGTGTAGCAATGACCATAAACACAAAACCAAAACCAAATGTGAGCTAGAAGAACAGGGACTACTGTTATTGATGCACTGGTCTACCCAGTCTCCTGGCCTTGTTACTTTATGGTATTTGTGTGACCTAGTTGTGCAGAACTCTTGCATTGTCTTTTGAGAAAGACTATTATGTTTCTATATAAATTAAAAGTTCCCTTTAAAAGGCCCTGTAATGTTTACCACAAATTTACACATTTGGGTAGTGTATTATATTTTTGTTCAAAAATATATTGAATGTGTTAATGATCAGGATCTCTTTAAGGAATCGACACGGTTGGAAAAAATGTTGTGGTCGCTGGACGCTCAAAGAATGTCGGCATGCCCATTTCTATGCTGATGCACACTGATGGAAGACATGAAAGACCTGGAGGTAAGGGAATGTCAGTCCTATAGCAGTAAACAGTGTTACTCTTTCAAGATAAGTAAGCAGTGCTGTTTATAATCGTGTGTGTGGGCGGAGTAATTAAGATTGGAACTGCTTGTTTTTTCACAAGGAAAAATACAGTTAATTGTAATAATAATGAAAAAACTAAGATGTTTATGGACACACCTATGCATTGACTCGCATACATATATGTACACATACAAACAGAACTGCCCGAATTGTTCAGCTGCTGTTTGATTTGAAAGATGACCTGGAGTCTGTCAGATGAAGAAATCATGTTATCTTTGTGTTTGTAAAAATGTTGTTCACCCCGCATTTTTTCTTGAATTGCTTCAGGTAACAAAAAGTTATCATTTGAGCACCCATTGCTACAGGAAGCCATCAATCAACACCCACTCAGTGTTCACTAAAATGTTTGCAACCAATATTACAATTGGCTACAATTCTCTTTCTTAAATCTTAAGTAAAAATGAAAATGTGATTACTTTTGGGGAATTGTCATAAGGAAAATGGAAATTGCCTCTTTGTTTGCCTTGTGACTAGCCCCTCTGACCCAAAGTTGTGTTAAAAAATATTTGCCCATCTTAGTATAAAGAGTTTTTAAAACCTTTCTCTCAAGAATCACACATACTGGTGCAGTGAACTATGAAGGCTTTTACATTGCTTCACAGATCTCATCTGTATGCAGTATTGTTATCTAACTGATACATAACATAATATACAGAGCATTCAATCAAATTTGTGGCTGTCTTAGTTGATCAGGAAATAAAATTAGTACAGTAATTTGTTTTGAAAGCTTTAAGCATTATAAGCTGGTTCCACAGACCCAGATTAGCACTAGTCTTGGACTACCCAATGTTATTTTAGGTAGTGTAGTCGTAATCAGGATCTGTGAAACCAGCAGAATAAGTACTATTTGTGACCATTAGATTTAAATGTGAATCTAAGGCTGAATTATGAAGCTAGTTTTAAGTTTATATTTACATCTGTTGTACCAATTAACTTGAAAAAGTTACCACTTAATGTGTACACAAATTGGAATAATTTAACTATTTAACGTAACTGAAACGTATTAAATATTTACATTACAATATTTATAAGGTGACAGATTTTCAGCTTTTGCAGGGGACATTTCACCTTTAAAGATACAGGCTATGCTAAATCTTTTTAAAGTAATTGTTTTTATGTACAGGTTTTTTGAGAAGTCTTCAGCTTTGCTTTTTGCGGCAATTGGTCTTAAAAGACTATCACTTCAGTTTTTACTAAATTATTTAATTTGTATTAATTGCATAATCATATTACATTTATATATGTGTGTATATGTGTGTGTTTAACAATTTCCCCATTCTGTACCACCATGACACACACCAGCTTAATAATGAGAATAGTCAAAAGTAACTGGTTATGGCAAATTTATGGTAACTTATTTTAATAGATTATGAGATGACATTTTATAAAGACAAATAATGACTGATTGAAATGATAAGAATTCACTGAGATATGGAGAAATGGATGAAGATTTTCAATAATATGCAGTGAAGCGTAAATCTGTGTAGTCCTAGCTTCTAAAACTCAATTTATGCCTAAATTAAAAGCATCATCTCCTCTGGTTTCCTATCTCCCTACAATCAATAAATTATTCTAATTAAATGGCATGGTGAAGAAAGTGTTCACTACAAAATAATAGCCTGTTAGTTCAGCTAAATACTTTAATTGGGAATCACTGATGAATCAGTCATTCAGTTTTGGCCTGGTAGATTATCTCTTACTCGTGCCACTAAGATGAATCTAAGATTAACTGGTGTGCACATGAGTATTTCAGGAGACCATGTTATTGTGTGACTATTTTGGCATAATAGAAACAAAAGTGGATTAGCTTTGCTTAGTGAGTCAGAATGCAAAAACAAATTCCTCTGTGATCCATTGATAAATACATATATATTATTTTCCCAGCTGTAACTCCTTGTTTTGGTTGTGATAGTAACAACAGTATTGACATGTTTTCATTCCATAAAAACATAAGTAATGGTACCACAGGTGGCAATTACCTTCTTAAATAGTGAAACTTTTTTGACTCTTGAGACACGTGGCTGGACATGTTAATTGCCTTCAGTTTGTTATTTAAAAGAACATGGTATGAACAGGTATTATTGCTCTGGAGAAAAGAGATATGGGGTTCTCCCCAGAAATATTGATCATGATGATGTCAGCAGGAACAGCACACAATTGACCACGGTTGAATCATATTAGTCAGTTTGTTTCATTTGGTTGGTACTTTCAAGGTACTGAATCATACCTTTTTAAGACTGAAATAATGGCATCAAAGACACAACTCAGTTGTGAAAATTACTTACCTGCCTACTCTATACATCTGTCCATTATAGGGAATGAATGAGAGGAACACATAGGTATGCAGTTGAATCAACAGGAAATGTACAGGTGGACACCAGTAGCTTCTTTCTGCTTGATCAGAAACACACTTCCACACTATACGCTGGAAAAAATGGCACAGTATTCACATTTTTCTCTGTCTGCCTTGGATTTTGGGATTTTTCAAGAAAGGTCTTAATGAAATCCTTACATAAATAAGCTATTGACAAGCAAACAAGAAAGATGGGCCAAATAACCTCCCCCTACATTTTTTGTGTTCCTAATATGTATTTTGTTTTATTTTATTTTTTTTCAAATACAGGAAATGGGAATTAACAGAATTACTGATGGAGTTTGTACACATCCGTTAAGATCTGTGCCACTACTGTTTTGTAAAGGGGACCTGATGCATCTGCATACATTCTTTCTGATAAAATCCATAACAAAATAAACAATCCTCTCTCCTTCTGGGAATCCATTCAAGTAATAGAGCTAATAGTGAATTTTTTTTTTAAGGTAACTGTTTCCAAGATTTCCATGTTTGGAGAAAAAGGAAATCAGAAGAGCCTTGTACTTCAGGCTTGCCTTTTGTTAAAACTATTTCACAGTGTACTGAATTGTGCATATTGCAGAGACAGGCAAGCTAGGGATTGTTATGAGCGTAAGAGGAAGCTGTAGGCGTTATCTTGAGCTCTTCTATTACAAAATAAATGTGGAAACGGGCATTGTGAACATGAAATGACCACTACCCTCTATTGTTGAGGAAATCATTAATAGAACAAACATACTGCTGTCTGCAGCGGATAGACATTATTATATGTAATTGTTTATTATAACTTATTTTTATGTGAGTACGTAGAAATAAAAAACGAATCTGTTGCACAGGCATTCAATGCACTGAAAGCTAACTCCACATTGATAAATACCTAGTTACACTCATAGGTGTATGTGTCTATGGTTACATTAATTATATTTTTCATTATTGCATATGATATATGTTGAATGTTAAATGTATTAATGGAATCGAAAAGTAGATCTTAAATTGTAATCTAGATCTAACAGAACAGTTGCTACATTTTGATTTGCTTAAACCCTCTATGTATGTTATCTATTCATGTACAAAATAATTAATTATAACTGTCAAATCTTTGTAGATCCAGTGGTGGCCTAGGTGGCCTCCATACACCAGCCTATATATGAATGCCATAGGCACTCTATTTCTGCATTTCAGATATTTTTCTGTTCCACTCTCATGACTGAATTTAAAAATAGGCTATGTAAGAGTGATTTTCTACTCTAATATACACATATTAATGTGTACTGAGACTGTGTGGATCACATGTTCATTTTCCAGAGCTCCCAATGAAAACTGCTGAAATTATACTGCATGCTGATTATCTAAAATCAAAATTTCCTAAATTGTTAATACATCTGATTCAAGGCATAATGTTAAAGAAAGTAAAACTTTAAAATCGAAAGGATTTTTCCTGTGAATCTGCAAACCCCTGTGGGCTTTATTTGACACTTAATTCCCAGCTGGCACAGGATGAAAATGTGATGCAAGGGCATGCTTTAACTTGTGTTATCTGTAATAAACTTAACTAACGTGACCGGGTAGAAAGCATCAACATCTTTTAGAATAAGAAACTAAATATGAAAATGTTCTTGGATGAACTTCATTTGCAAACATGTTCTTGTGTTTAGCAACATGTTTGTTCTTTAAACTCCGCCTCTGCTTGTTGGTGGATCATTTGAGAACTATGATATGCTTTTTTTTTTTTTTTTTTTTTAAATCCTAAAACCAACAGTACACAAATAACTTATATATATCTGTATGTTTTACAAGAGTAAAACAAGTCATGATTAGCAGTTTTGCTGTATCTAAGAAAATTGAAGTAGATCAATGAATATTTGAAGAAGTCAAAAGTTATCTAACTTAATCAATGCAGATGGAGATATTATGGAAGAAATCAAAAGAGGAGTGAAAATGGGATGGATTGCATTTTGAAGAAACAGCATGCTGTTGAAAGGAAATCTACCCACTTGCCTCAAGAGAAAAGTATTTGATCAATGCATACTACCAGTGCTATGAAACCTGTCAATTAATGCATAGGCCTAAATGATACAGAAACTGCAGACAACACAAAGGAGTATGGAAAGATGTAGCCTATACTTGAAATAACAAGAAGAAAGAGAAAAATGAATTAATGTATCTGAGAACAAACCAATATTTGTGATATAATTGAAAGAGTGAAAATGTTAAAATGTCAATTGGCCGGACGCATTGCAAAATTAACAAATCAAAGATGGAAGCTATTGAATGGATCCCAAGAGATGAAAAAATATGGAAGCATATAGAGGACTTTATTCAAATGTTAATGCAAAATGGACCATCATTATGCAATCCCACAACTGCATAATCATGTTCCATTTATGCATGCATTATTTGGGACAAAATTAAAATGCAATAATCCCATTTGCATTTTCATATACTAGTATGCACATTCACAGACAATATTAAAAAGTTAATGCAAAAGCCAAATGCAATTGCATTTTCGAAAACTTCCCCCGCTTTATGGTGGACTTTATTCAAATGACAGTGTATTTGTGAAAATAGAAAAACAGCACCCCTCTTTGCAAATACATGTCCTAGCTCTTACGCCGTTTTCTGGACAAAATGGAAATGCAAATGTCAAACACTATTGTAAATGCATGGTCAAAGACTCCTATTACAAATGCATGATCAACCTTGTGTCAAGATGCACTTTATTCAATTGATAATGCAAGTGTGAAATGAGAGAAACAGCGCCCCTCTTTGTAAATGCATGTCATACCTCTTACGCTGTTTTCTGGACAAAATGTAAATGCAATGTCAAACGCTATTGCAAATACATGATCATGGTCTATCGACCTCTAACCATCGACCTCTGAACATGCCCACAGGACTCGAAGCACTGCTATTGGTCAGCAGTCTCTTCGCTGTTCTCTACTCTGTGGTCTCTGTTCAGAAGCGCTTGATTTCAAGTATAACTATTGATACAGACCTGGAAATCAGATGGCTCCTGGAATTACGATTATTTTGAATGTTACTCTCGCTTCATTTATTAGAAAAATAACCTGCATACATATGATGACACTGTTGACTGTAAACACTTTAAAGGGAAGTAAAATTAGAAGTGCAGGTGCACTATATTAAGTGACAAGTGAAGGTCCTGAAGGCTAATTTTATATACCCATATACAGTTAGGGAAAAAAGTATTTGATCCCCTGCTGATTTTGTACGTTTGCCCACTGACAAGGAAATGATCAGCCTATAATATTAATGGTAGGTGTATTTATACATTGAGAAACAGAATAACAAAAAAAAAAACTCATTTCAAAAAAGTTATAAATTGATTTGCATGTTAATGAGGGAAATAAGTATTTGATCCCCTATCAATCAACAAGATTTCTGGCTCCCAGGTGTCTTTTATACAGGTAACGAGCTGAGATTAGGAGCACTCTCTTAAAGCTCGTTACCTGTATAAAAGACACCCGTCCACAGAAGCAATCAATCAATCAGATTCCAAACTCTCCACCATGGCCAAGACCAAAGAGCTGTCCAAGGATGTCAGGGACAAGATTGTAGACCTACACAAAGCTGGAATGGGCTACAAGACCATCGCCAAGCAGCTTGGTGAGAAGGTGACAACAGTTGGTGCGATTATTCGCAAATGGAAGAAACACAAAATAACTGTCAGTCTCCCTCGGTCTGGGGCTCCATGCAAGATCTCACCTCGTGGAGTTTCAATGATCATGAGAACGGTGAGGAATCAGCCCAGAACTACACGGGAGGATCTTGTTAATGATCTCAAGGCAGCTGGGACCATAGTCACCAAGAAAACAATTGGTAACACACTACGCCGTGAAGGACTGAAATCCTGCAGCGCCCGCAAGGTCCCCCTGCTCAAGAAAGCACCTGTACAGGCTCGTCTGAAGTTTGCCAATGAACATCTGAATGATTCAGAGGAGAACTGGGTGAAAGTGTTGTGGTCAGTTGAGACCAAAATCGAGCTCAACTCGCCGTGTTTGGAGGAGGAGGAATGACCCCAAGAACACCATTAAAATTATAGACTGATCATTTCTTTGTCAGTGGGCAAACGTACAAAATCAGCAGGGGATCAAATACTTTTTTCTCTCACTGTACATATATGGCCATTTATTAACTGATTAAATATTTCGACTGACTGACAGCCCTAATATATATATATATATATATATATATATATATATATATACACATCTCTGGAAAAAATTTAGACCACTGCAATTTTTGCTTAAATAAGCATCTCTACATGTATGGTACCCATTCCAAGTAAATCTTACAGGTATGGCATTAAAATTGATTGAGTACATTAGGAAGAAGTGGCACAGTATTGCTTGCTTAAAATCTGCCCATTTACCTGAATGGAACCATATTTGACCAGTGCATACTATACCCGCTCATCTATGGCACTGAAACCATCTAATTTAAAATGCAAAAATATCTCCCAAGAATGATTGAAATTAACAGAAGAACAAACCAATGCATGTGACATCACTGAATTTGCTAGAGAACGGAAAAATGTGTTTACCAATCTTTTAATTAAACCTCCATAGTCATCTCATTTAACTAAATGACTGTCCTTGCATATGCCTTTCCCCTCCATGCATAATAGTTGTAATTATTTGGTTGTTAGTTATTTCTTATTGGTGCCAACTGTGGAAAAAGTATTGTGAGGCTCAATAAATCTGTATAAATTTGTCAAAAGGCAGAGCTGTTGCCAGATCATGCACTACAGTGGTATGCTGCAGTGAGGTTTTAACAAACAGCTCTTGTGCCCTGGAGCTGGCTCTCATTCTTTATGAACATCAATCAATGATCGCGTCTCTTGATGCCATCCCTAGTAAATGCCAATCTCACTTACCTAACATTTAATTTAATGTATTAAGCCCCTCAAGAAGTCACAAAGGTGAAGATTGCATTATTATTTGTTTATTTATGATAAGAAAATCGTGAGGTTCTTCCGTATATACTTGAATCATAGTTTCTGTCAGATTTTCTGGCACTTCATATATTTAGTTTAGAAATTAGGGACGTACTTATGCGCAGTGGTTGCTGGGATATTTAATTGCCCAACACAGAGTATATTTCTCTTGCCCTCACATGCACTCTACTCATTCCCACTGTCATATCAGCAAGCCTTGAAATCCACACTCTGAACTGTGTGGCAGGAGTTGTACAGGAAGATAGCACAATGAATGCCAACAAGATCACATCATGGCGTAGATAATCTTTCCATCTCTTTTTGAGCAATGCTTAAAGTATGTGACTACACCAGTGCTATTTATGTTTGAGTCATTGCGGTGCTTTTTTAGTTTTGTTTGTTTTTTTAGTTTGTTTTGTTCGGCAGATATGACCCATTGACCCAGGGAGAGCAAGAATTAAACATTTTTCTATATCTCAGTACAAAGATATTAAAGACTAAAGACCTAGAAAGGAATGTTCATATTGACTAGTTCATATAATGTAATTGAAAACTCAAAAGGAATAAAAATGAAGTGAAACTGTGGTTCTGGGAGATCAGAATTAGCAAGAGAAAACAAATGTTTAGAAACATGACTAAGAGAGAATGGATGAGCACTCCTGTCTTGTTTCAAGAGCATTAGCAATTATATCACATAGAAACAAAAAGGACATCAAACTAGACATTTGTATAGAAAACATTTGATAAAGAAGTTGTTAGTTGCTTCTGTTGTTTACAATAAAAACATGAAGATTGAAAACAATTGGAAAATGTTTTTTCTGAATAGGACACATTTCTGTTTACAAGAGAAGACAGTTATTTTACAGATCTCTTTAATAAAACATAAAACATGCTCAGATGCATTGATAGGTTGAAATGTATTAAAATATTTTTTTGAAAAGTGTGATTATATGACATACATTTTGTTAGTATTCAGAATATATAATCAGAAATTATGTGGTGTGTTCCGCAAATTGACTTTTGCAACACTCCATATAATACATTTTCTGCAAAACCCTATTTATGAGTATTGATATAAACAATAAAAAACATTATTCTCCAAAAACTCTCAGAGGGGGGCTCATCTGTGGCTCACCAGTAATCAAAGGGAGGGGAGAGGGCCTAATTGGCCCCAAGGGGCCATCCATCTGGAGGAGCAGAGTAGATGAGTTAGTGATGTGTGGTGGAGGTTGTGAAGAATACAATCAGGGTTAATTTGCAATATGCCCAGAGACATCTGCAGCAGGTAGTATGTAAAGATTTAAGGGAATGCTACACTAAAGATGTAAGTCTTCCACCTGGACTTAAAGGCTGAGACAGAAGGAGTATTCTTGTCATTGGCCAGCAGATCATTGATCAGATAGGGGCCCTGCAATTAAATGCTCTACCTCCTGTATTATTTTTACCAATTTGAAGGACTACCAGGTAGCTTGCATCCTGGGACCAAATTGTTCGACCAGGTATATACAGGGCTATGAGCTTGCTTAGTTGTTGAGGGGCTAATCCATTTAGTGCTTTATAGCTCAATATATTTCCCTGGGAGCTAGATGCTACAACTAGAGAAATAGGGTCAAATATTTTAGCTTTTTGTTAAAACACAATTATGTTTTCACCACTGACTGAATACACTTTTGAAACGTGATGGATTGGGGCTTTCCAGGACAACAAATTAATTATTTATTTAGGCGATAAGTACAGGGGCGGAGATTACTGCTGTCATTCATGTTAGGTTTACTTTTTGTGTGAAACAAAAAGTTGTCTAATAGCTGAATGAACAAAGTGAAGTCAAGCAAAGGGAAAGACCTTAAACTAAGGAGCATGCTTAATAATATTTCACAACCAGAACCCATCTCTAGTACATTGTTTGTTTTTCCATGATTCTAATACTGTACTATGTTTGGTTACTGCAGGTGATGCCACAGTGACCATAGCTCACCGGTTCACTCCTAAAGAGCAGCTGAAGGTTCACACTTGCCTTGCAGACATCATCATTGCTGCAGCTGGTAAGCTTCAGACCCTGTTTCTGTAGAAAATTGTTTAGTCATTAGGCTGTTTCCTGGAGATCAACAAATAATACTGGTAAATATTTTCTGTCACGATATGTTTATACACATCTAAACACATCTGTGTATTTTTATCATGGCTCTCTTTCCCCAGCTGCAGAGGGTGAAGAAACGAGGCTAGCAGAATGGAAAAAAATACATATTTCTTAATTAACAAATCCTATGAGTCAAGTAGAAGTTGTAGAATGCTGTTTATAACCTGGAGATTAATGGCTAAACAAATTGTGTGTAAACTAGTAACTGCTTTGGGCTTGAGACAGGTAATGTGGTGAAACTGAATAAAAAATCCTTGTCACATTTTTTTTTAAAGAATGAAAAGCAAAATAAGCTCCCCATAAACCTGGAGAATCAAAATATAAGAAGAAATACCTTATTTTTTCCTTTAGGTTTGTAAGTGTTATGTGCCAATATCTTAAAAGGATTTTATTTTAAAGACATTTGCAAATAATATTGCAGCATCATCACAAATGCAGCTGTGTGTGTGCAGCATGCATCGACCACATCAAACCAGAGGAGCTTTTCCAGATCAGCAGGGACACACACACCCGGGGACACAAATGGAAATTGGGCATCAAGGCATTCAAAACGGAAAACAGGAGACACTTCTTCACACAGAGAGTAGTCACAATCTGGAACAAACTCCCCACCGATGTGGTAGAAGCTGAAAGTTTGGGAACATTTAAAAATAGACTGGATAGGATCCTTGGATCACTTAGAGATTAATGGACACCAAATGAGCACGATGGGTTGAATGGCCTCCTCTCATTTATAAACCTTCTTATGTTCTTATGTTCTTATCACACTTGTCATTTTGGCATGTAACAGTCTGATGTCAAGACTTTTTTCTTATGCAAATTCCTCTTTACACATATTTAGTGACTTAGTAAATCTGCTTCCCACGCAGTTAAATGTAAAGTGAAAGTCTTTTCCTGATAATACAAGTTTACCAATCTGATTTAGTAAACTTGCCTTTTGCTGAAAATCTCATCAAGGAAATCTCTGCATCAATATTCTAGATTGGGGATCCAGACATTTTGCGGGGGGTGCTGATGGTGTCTCTTCCTGGTGTAAGAGTGGGGGGATTGGGGGATGGTGCTGATGGTGTTTTTTCCGGTGTCAGAGCAGGGAATTGCTGACAGTGTTTTGCGGAGTTACTTCTTCATTCTTGGATTCATTTGTTGTATTATTTTTAGGGGGGCCGAGAGAAAATACAAGGGGCGGCTGACAGTGTTCGTATTATTTTTAGGGGGCTGAGAGAAAATACTGTTTTATTGTTTATAGTATTTTACATTTTTCAAATAAAAACAATTCAAATTTTTAATACTTATGATTAAAAACTTTTTAAAATCAATTCTTAAAATCACTTAAAATTTTTAAAATCTTTGTGATTTAACAAAACCGAAAAAACACTTAACTTTAAATAAACGTGCACAAAACAACAAAACAAACGTGATTAAAGCAAAACTGCTCACCAACATAAAAGTCAAATACATTGAAAATAACTGAAAATGCATTGGACAAAATAAAGAAACAATTAAAAAGGTAAAAAATAAAAAACAAACAAAAAAGGTCCAATGCATTTAAAATTAAATCCAAAACGGACAATGTATTTGACAAAAAAATATAACAAAACTAAACCAAAAAACCCCTAAACAATTTGTGTTTTAAAACCAACTAAATCTTTAAAAACAGTTAAAAATTCATTCTTAAAAGTCATTTTAAAAACAATCATTCATAAAATGGTTAAAAGATCTTGGACTCGGGCTCCAGCAGGGGGAACTGACCGTCCCCGGAGGTGGGTCCCATCATGGGATCCTGAGCTCCCCCAGATCTTGTATATGCCAGTTCTTATAGGCTTCCTCCTTGCCCCTCTGATGGACCTCCAGATTGACGTAGTCCCTCACGAGCACCATGCCCCTCCGCGCGATGACAATCGGGTCCAGCTCCTGCTTATTAAATAGACAGATATTCCGTCCCTCCCACAGGGCCTGCTTCACTGCGCAGACGACACGCCACCAGCACCTCAGGGTGGAAGATGTTAATCCCCTGGCAGGACCGTATAAGATCTGCTGGGCGGTCGCCCGCGCAGGAACGGCAAACCTGTGGAGGAACGGAGAAAACAGGAGCCAGACCCTGTAGGCGGAGGGGCAATCTCTAAAGATATGAGCCTCCGTCTCCTTCCCCAGGCAACCCTTATAGGGGCAGGTGTCATAAGGAGCTATGCCCCTTCTGTGCATGAACACTCGGGTGGGGAGACACCGACTCACAGCCATCCAGGAGACATCTTTCTGCGTATTCGTGAGGCAAACGTGCGTAGCGTTAGTCCAGATAAACCGGCAGGTTTCGGGAGGGAAATCTTCTATCCGGCTGGTCTCCTGGGTAGATCTCATCTGGCTACAGATGGTCTTATAATCCCAGGAGGCCAGCACGACTTTATGGAGGCCTACTTCGAGCGCAAAGGCTCGGAGCGCCCTGTAGAACGGCGGGGGATCCCACGAGTGCGGCCTGGTGTTATCCATGGCGCAGAGGCTGAATGGTCTCAGGCTGCTGGCAAAATAAAAGCGGTTCATGAAACTCACTTTCTTGCCAGCAGCCTGGATGTTCTTGACCACATAGGCCAGCCCCTGCGCCTTTATCAGCCGCACAACGTCCGGGACCCCCCTGCCTCCATCCAGGGTACCCTTCACCATCTGCACTCTTTTCAGCCTCTCCATTTTGCTCCCCCAGACAAACCGAAATATAATTCGGGTCACTAGTTTTGCGATGACCTTGTCTGGGGGGAAGATCATTCCTACGTAGAGGAGTATCGGGAAGAGGATGGCCTTTACGACCAGCACCTTACCAGCCATCGTCAAGGTCCTTGTGCTCCAGCAGTGTATCTTCTTTTGGACCTTAGATATGGCCTCCTCCCAGCTCCGGGTGCCCGTGTTGGTCCCGTCGATCGTGATCCCCAGAACCTTGATAAACGGCTTCACAGGGAACACGGTCGGCGGGCCCCGGCCGACAGGCCATGCCCTGGAGAGGTAGACCTCGCTCTTGGCCTTGTTGACAGCGGCCCCCGTCGCCCTGCAGAAGCCGTCCAGCAGTTCCTCGACACTGGCCACGGACGGAGCGTCCGTGCAAACCACGGCCACATCGTCCATGTAGGCCAGGGCCTTCAGTTGCTCTCCACCGGAACCCGGGAGATGGAAACCTGTCACCCGGACGTCCCGGCGGATCGCCTGCATGAACGGCTCCAGACAGAGGACGAACAGCAGGGCCGACAGGGGACAACCCTGCCGGACCCCCGACCTGACCGGAAATGGTTCGGTCAGGTGGCGGTTCACAAGGACCCTGCTGCTTAGACCGCTGTAAATGATCTTAACCCACTTCCTCAGGCCAAGAGCGAGACCCATCCTCTCCATGACGAGCTGCAGGTATTCGTGGCCCACTCTGTCGAAGGCTTTCTCCTGGTCCAAGCTGATTAGGACCAGGGGAAGCCCTCTCTCGTTCGAGTAGGCCACGACATCCCTGAGCAGCATGGCGTTGTCGGCCGCCGATCTCCCCCGGGCACCACAGACCTGGTCGGGACCCACGACTTGAGGGAGTGGCCGCTGTAGCCGGAGCGTCAGTGCTTTGGCCAGTATCTTGTAGTCGGTGCACAGGAGGCTGACCGGCCGCCAGTTCCTCAGATCTTTTTGGTCTCCCTTCTTGTGAAGAAGGGAGAGGATACTCTTCTTCATAGAAGGGGCCAATCTACCCTCTCTGTACATCGACCCCAAGACCTGGGCCAGATCTTCTTTAAGCACCTCCCAAAAGATCTTATAGAACTCAGCAGGGATCCCATCGGGGCTCGGTGTCCTTCCGGAGTTAAGACTCTTTATCACCTGGGAGAGTTCAGTGGTGGTGATCTCTGGTTCCTCCTCCTCCTCCTCGTCCCCCTCATTGCGGGACTCCAACAGGGACAGAAAGTGATGGATCAGATTTTGATCCACCACCTTCTGATCATACAACTCCCTGTAGAAATCCCGCACCACTGTCTCAACAGCCTCTCTGCCCTCCACCTCTTGCCCCGAGGAGTCGATCATGGAGGACATTGCAGGCCGCCTCTCCTTCGTTTTCTTGAAGAAGAAGCGGCTGCATTTCTCATCGTCCTCCATGATGCGGACCCTGGAAAGGACCTTGATCTTCTCTTGCTCCTCCCGATAGAGGGCAGAGAGACTCAGTTTGACCCGAGCCACCTCCTCAGCTAGGTCGAAGCCTCTGAGCTGTAAAAGACTCAGGCGCTGGAGGCGGGCATTTAGATGGGAATATCTCGCCCGCCTCTCACGAGCTTTCCGTTTCCCCAGCTGAATGAAGTAGCCCTTGGTCCTTTTCTTCACCATCTCCCACCACTCTATGGGAGAATCAAAAAGGTCCTTCAGGGTCCTCCACTCCTCGAGGCGTCTGCTAAAGGTCTTAATAACACGAGGATCATCGAGCAGGGAGGTGTTGAGCTTCCAGACCCCAGGCCCCGACTCCCGTGTGCTCGGGATGAGCACCTCTGTCGTCAGGAGCCTGTGGTCTGAAAAGAAGACCGCCTCCGAAGACATGGCGGTCCTCTCCAGTGGCTTACTGAGGAGGACGAGATCTATCCTGGAGAAGGAGGAGCCAGAAGAACTCACCCAGGTGAACAAGGGGACCAGGTCCCGACCTGCGTCACAGAGTTCAAAGTCCTCCACGAACGCAGCGAGGTCCCTGCTGGATCTATCGTTGCGGGGCTTACTCCGGTCTACATCCCTCAGAGCACAGTTGAAATCACCTGAAATGATAACTGGTAAGGTGCCGATCAGGATCGGGCGTAGCTGAGGGAGAAAGAGGACTCTCTCTCTCTGGCTGGTGGGGGCATAGACATTGACCAGCCTCAATACAGCCCCCTTGTATTTAAAATCGAGGCTGGCCAGTCTGCCCGCCTCTATAACCTTAAATGCTTTTATCTCTATGAAGGGGTTTTTCAGGAGTACGGCAATCCCGTCCGCTCGGGACACATTGGACCCCGACCAGAAGGATTCTCCTAGGGTCCAAGTGTCCCGGAGATCTTTATATTCCTTTTGGAACGGGATGCCGCACTCCTGCAAACAGATAATATCCGCCTTCATTCCAGCCAGAGAGTTTAAAACATCGGTCCTCTTTTTCACCTCAGCAATGCTCCTCACATTTATTGATATAATAATTAGTGCCATAATGGCTGTGAGGGCAATTACCCGCTCCGTAACAATCATGTAAAGAAACCTTTCTCTTCCTCTCTCTTCGCTGAGAGAAAATACAGGGGGGCTGAAGCCCCACTAAATAGGGTCTAGTCCCTAGTCGACATTGCCGAATTTTTTTTTCGGCAGTCAGGTCCAGTTGGTTATGCTAGCCGTGGTGCAAAACACATAGAACACTACATTAGATTAAAAAACATCAATAGAATATTAGAACAAACTACACTAAACTCAGTAGTTCAGTGGAACTTGGCTGATCAAAAGGTTCCATACATCCATCTTTGAAACTGCTTATCCATGTGGGTCACAGGGAATGCTGGATCCAATCCAGGAAAGCATAGATCACAAGGCAGGAATACACCCAGGGTGGGACACCAGTCCATTGCTGGGCACACACAGGACAATTTTAGTGTGGCCAATTAACCTAACCAACATGTCTTTGGATGGTGGGAGGAAACCAGAGTACCTGGAGGAAACCCACATGGACACAGGGAGAACATGCAAACTCCACACAGACAGACTCCCTGAGCCAAGACTCAAACCCAGGCCCTCTGGAGCTGTGAGGCAGCAGCGCTAACCACCGCACCACCATGCTGCCCAGGTTCCATACAGTATTTATGAATATAAATAGAGGCTGAACCACTTGTGCCACTTCATTTTTTGTACGATGTCACTTTCATACCGTAATATGTAGGCAATTACAGTTCATATAGAATTAGTTGCATAGTCTCTGTCTTTTCTGTCACCTATTATATTGTGTTTAACGCTAAGCATCCAAACAGATTTGATCAGTGACCAGCTTGCTTGAACAGTGGAATTATATCATAGTACCACAGAATTGTATAATACTGATATACTAGAAGCGTCCCAGCTCCTAAGAGAGCACATCAAGCTCTGATAAGGGTTTCATAGCTTCAATCTCAATTTATACAAAATGCCACCGTATTCCATATGGAAAATTGTGTTCTTTTAGCAATTTAAGTCCTAAAACAGCATCAGAGAGTCAATAGATGTAGCAACCATGAAAGTGTTCACTTTAACCACAGTACTGGATCAGAGCATACCATTCTGATTGTAACTGTAAGAGTTAATCTAAACTGGACTAGATTTGTAAATGTCATTATTAGTTATTAGTATTTTGAAACGGTATACACATGCTGTTGCATATTTGGATTTAAGTTCTAATTTTATTATTGAATATAGTCCTTCTTCAAGAAGTCATGTCCTGCTAATCCTAATTAGGAGGAAGTTCTAAAGCCACCAGGTCACCAACAGCACCTTATTAGATAATGAATCATGTCTTTTATATAACTTTTTTCATACTGGGTGCACTTTGTGCCTGTGGACATTTTATTATTTAGTTCTGCATTTGGAAAAATACAGCCTCCTGTCTTTCATTCCAAGACACAACTTTAACTTTAACAATGCAAGCAAAATTGCATAGTGACAAAAAATACAATTTAATCTTTACAATTGATGTTACACTCATTAAAACGCCAATTATGTTTATAAAAAATATTTAAAAGCCAACCTTTTTTATTGACCTTAGGGTTTTAAGCAATTTAGGTAACACATGATACATAAGTATTGCTTTAATGTCACCAAAATGGCGATACACATTGATTTGCTTTTCACTTCAGCCTCCAATATAGAACTTAAACAGTAGCCTGTTTAATCAATTTAGTGTTTTGTTTAGTAGGTATTTGAGCTGCTTCATTTTCAAATTAATAATATTTCAGTTAGATTCCAGTATAGATTCACATCTCTAGGTTATGTATACTGTGCCACATTTGAGTTCATTTAAAATATTTTTGGATAGCAATGTGATAACACTGAGACATGACAGAAAAACGTGCCAATTGTCATTGTCCATACAAATGTTTTCTGTCTATGTTTCCAAGTCACTTTAGGCAGAATGCTGAAATCACTCAGGAGATATAATTATGAATGCTTCCTCTGCATGAAAATATGAAATATAGGCCTTTATGCAGGGAGGAACATATTTAGGTGGGTAATTTTTAACTGAGGGCTCTTTCATACAGTACAAACAGGGTTGGGGAGTAACAGAATACAAGTAGCGGCGTTACATAGTCAGATTACATAATTTGGATACTTGTATTCCCGTTATGTTCTGTAACGGGTTGGGGGGCCCGTCACAAGAAAGGGCTGTATGTAGGTGGGGTCTGGTCTTGAAACACACAGTAGGGAGGCAGGCAGAGGGTACAAAACAGGCTTGCTGTGGTTTTATTGCTTCCCTTAATGGCAGGCACAGTGTCAAAAAGCAAAACAAACCCTAGCTCTGTCCGAGCACTACCTAAACGTAAACAATCCCTAACTACAAAACAAACACTAACAATAACAGTAAATGCCCGGGTCGGCAGAGCCGAACACCGGGCAGACAGAAGCATGACAGGGGCAAGGCAGGTTCGTAGTCACAGTCCGTAATCAAAGTTCGTTACCAGTGGGAGGTTGTCAGACAGTCCGGGGTTCAAAAGGGAGAATGGTCCAGGTACAGAAAAAGGGTTGTAAGCCAGTGAATCCGTCAACTGTGAGCTTTACCCTTCTTTCTCCTGCTCTTCCACTCTCTCGCTCCCACCTCCTGCCTCTCGCCTCCTGCCTCCTGCCTCCTGCCTCCCGCCTCCCGCCTCCCGCCTCCCGCCTCCCGCCTCCCGCCTCCCGCCTCTCGCCGTTGTCTTCTCGCCCTCCTGTTCACCTTGCTACCCCCAGCCAAGCATGCACACCCTAGTCTGTTTCCTGGTTCCTTTTATAGGGGAAGTGGTGGGCGGGGCTATGGCCATCAGGAGCCCTGCTGGCTTCTGGGGTTTGGAGTCTTGGAGGAGATGTTTTGTAGTCTCCTTCACGGAAAGACCCGCCCTGACCCCAGCCTTGCCTCTCACACTGCCACAGTTCCTCCTGTCAGACGAGTATTCTGATTACCGATACTTGTTTTAAAAGAGTAAGTGATTACTGATTACTTATACATAATTTAAATTAAAGTGTACAGGTGTAAGGGAATCCGAAGGGGCCCGTGTGTAGTATTTGTGCAACATTGTTTTTATTTGCGGCTGATTTGGCGCCATTCTTGCAACGAGCAGCACAATGGAGCTGCTATCAGCAATATTACAGCCAGTAACACACAGCTCTACTGTGGCCGCTGGGACAACACTGTGTAGCAGGGGTTTAACTCGTGGAAGTGCAGGCAACTTTTCACCTCCAAAGAAAGAAAATGGAGCAAATATTAAAGTGCAATACAAGATGTGCCTACCATGGGACAATGTACTGTCTGCTTCCGAGGACTAAACTTAAAATCTAAAAAAAAAAGAAAAACATCTGGAGGTAAGATTTTATTTTTTAAATGTGTGCAACTGTAATACAATTATGATTGACATGCGAGTAGAAAATACGCATTTTAATAATTTGTATGAAAGCATAATAATAAGCAAAAGGGAAGCCCAGAAATAATATAACCAAAAACATTATCGATAGTTTGTATTTGCAGTAATAATCCTATCTCAATTTAAGACACATCCACGTACATTACAAATAGTTCCTGTGCATCCTAGCTGGTTCTGTGATCTTAACAATGAAAGACTTAATATAATACCAAAATAATAGCATACAACGAGTTTATAACCTAAAACAAAACAAATCACACAAACTGAATAAACTAGTCTAACCGTGCCATGCCGTGCCTTGCTCTTTACAGGGTGCGTTCAGGGGATCCTCACATGTCAAACCTTTAAACTTTTACAAACCGATAGATACCACTTAAAAGAAGGTTAGAGTCAATAATGTGTTAATTGCAGAAACAAGATGCATAACATTCCTCACTTGTTGATACTTAAAAATAACGCCCTAATTGCATTGATTTCAAACTGTTTTTGGTGCTAGTGAATTGAAACCGGTGATGATAACATGGATAACAATACAGCGTTTAACCCCCTTTATTAAAGCAAGTTGCTTGATCTGTGTATCTTCACAGATATAACAAAATAAACTGTAGTCTTTATAAGCAGTAAACGTACTTACAATTTACAGACAAGGTACCTATTTTTAAGATTTAAAGAAAATGTGTTTCACGATCAGTGATTAGCAGAAAATTGAACATTTTTGCATTAAAATGACTGAACGTCATTCACCTTCTTTGACATTAACACATTATTGATATGTGATTTATGTCAGTTTGTAAACAAAATAAGGGTATCAAGATCAGGCCCGGCGCCACGGGGGGGCAGAAGGGAGCAATGCCCCCTCAGTTGGAATATTGTGCCCCAATATTTTATTTTGATCCAGTTATTATTTGTCCATGTAGAAATGTCTTACAGTAATGTGCATTCTTGTTACAACACTAACGTGCGTTGCTGCATTCTGTAATTTTACCCCCCCTCCTCCGAGCACACTTCGCCAGCAATTCAAACACTAACCGCCCCCCCATAATCAAATACCCCCCCTGCCGAGTTCATCCAACAGCCGGGACTGATCAAGATGCAGTTGCACATGTTTAAAAATGCATGTTTTAAACTGAGGCAAATCTTAATTACCATTTTTATTGTTGAACTCAGCTGCTTTTGTTTTTTGATGAAGAAAAAAAAGTATTCCAAAAGTAATTTAAAAGTATTCTGATTACGTTACTGACTTGTAATGTATTGGATTAGGTTACAGATTATTTTCAAAACAAGGTAATCAGTATTCTGTAACGGAATAAGTAACCCTACCAACCCTGAGTACAAATTACTCAAAGTCTGACAGAAGGCATACCTTAAATGTTCAACTTTATAAATACCTGAACATAACTAGTTGTATCATGTCAGTTCATGGAAGCTGAGCATGTACAAATAGGTATTTTACCAGATTCAGAAGGATGTGACAGATAATATGTGGCAATGCGTGTGTTCCATTCATAGGAATGAAAAAGCAAAAATTACAAATGTAGAGGCTCACATAAAGGACTGTGTAACTTGATCCAGATGTTTTGTTAATAAAAGCCCTGTCCTAATCAGATTCCTCCAGCTGAATGTTGTGCAATGGCCCTAACCCTTTGTTATGTCATATTGTAACCCCCTTGCCCTTCATTATTACTACGTCAGTTTTCTTGTTTGTGTGCAGATGTATTTTTAAGTTTAATTTAAAACAATGTACTTTCTAAGAGGATCTCTCTCAATGATATGCAGCGCTTATCCCCTCTGACAGTGTTTTGTCCAGATGGATGAAGTGCCGTGTAACTACCCCAATTGTCCCTACATTGCACTCATGGTCCAAGGAAGGGTGGGAAGCTCCTTTGCAGAGTCATTTTATTATTTTAAAATTATGCTTCATTCAAAGTACTGAATCTAAATGGATTATTTAATCGAACTAGGAAACTGTGGTTTTTTTTTGTTTTTTTTTGTTTTTTTAATAGCCATGAACATTTCAGGGTACTTTGTTACACAATTCAATGTTACAAACAACGTTGCCTGGGACATCACAGCAAATGATTGACCTTGTTATGCAGAATTAAATACTCCCACTCAGTATAAATTGTCTTTAGTTCAAATAATGTCCAGTAACCCAGATAACGATGATATGTGATTCAGGCTTCGCTAAAAATATTTTAAACCTGAATTGTTTGTAGATTTTAAGGGGCCTTTCACACCTATGATTGGATGTGGCCTGAAGTGCGGTTCATTTCATTTGGAGATATATGTGAAACCTCTGATAATGATCAAACCACATGGTCCAAGACCACTAGAAAGAGGTGGTCTTTGTTTGTTTGAAAGCAAACTCGGTACATTGCTTTGACATTTTTTTGCAATGTGAAAGCAGACACATTCTGGTTCACTTGGAAACAAGACACTCCAAACCTGTGGATTCAAATGCAAAGGAACTGCCCAGCCTTGTTGCTATGTTGAAGTCCTACAAAATACTACCCAACAGTGCAGTACTTTGCAAAATGTATTTTCTGAAAAAATATAATCTCTCAAAATGTTTAGTTTTTTCTGCAGCAATTAAAGGAAAGGTAGAGCAAGACACAACTACCATTCAAGTAAACTGTGAGAGAACTGAACGCAATTGGAAAAGTACAATGTGAAACCAATGTACATGTTCCTGGTGAGAAACACACCAAACCTCCACAAAAGTTTGCAAGAGAACTACAATTCAAGTTATTTGCAAGTAAACTAGGAGTGATACTTACATAATATATACAAACCAAAGATTTGGCTTCCGTAAAAGTTCAATTTAAGAGTACCAATTGTACCATAATGGTACCATTATATCATTATTATTAATATTCATATTAATTTATCCAAATATCTTGTCTAGATAATTTTGTTTTTTCTTTCACTACAACAGAGAGTCATTTAACACATATAGGCTTGGTGATTGGATATTGCCTGCAATATGATTGCTGTCTACTCTGAATAATGTGTTACCAGGTGATTTCCAGAGTCTTAAGTGTCTTCCAGATGTTGTTGTTTACAAAAAGGTAGCACAATTAATATTTTAAATGTTCATTTTTTTCTAATGTACAGTTCCAAAATTATCCTGAGATTACAGTACTACAGTTCATATGTACTCTTCTCAGATCTTATAATGGATAGAAAAGCATGGTCTACATTTGTTTTTCCAGGAGTCCCTAATTTGATTACAGCTGATATGATTAAGGAAGGAGCAGCTGTCATTGATGTTGGCATCAATCGAATACAGGACCCTACAACAGGGAAGACCAGACTGGTTGGAGATGTTGACTTCGAAGGTAATCTAAAATCAGTGCTTTTCACTAACCTATGAGATGAAGCAGTGAGGTTACAGGGGCTTGAGATGATGCCATTATGAATCCCTGGGTTACTAACAGGTAACACTTTATAATACAGGTATATTAACTACACTTAAAAAAAAAAAAAATTATACAGCCTTTTTTGCTCATCTTTAATAAGGGTGCCAAATACATAATTATGGAGGACACTGTATATTTTCCATTTCTGTTTGGAAAACAGTTCTTGAGGTTAAAAATGCAGTCACTTTCTTTCCTCTACTTAGAGGAATAAAGGTGAATTTATTATATTAGCAACAGATACTTGTCATAACTAATGCATGACTTGAATGAATTTGAGTTAAAATAAATTATCCTGCTGCTTTGCAGAGTGAGAGAATGTTTCACTACCATGTTGAGAAGCAGTAAGACATAATTTGAATTGCACATTTTAGTGGTAGAACAAACTGTTGTTTGGCAGATCGGCTTACTGTAAATGCACATTTTAGAGGGTGTGTGTACATGTCCATTTTCTCTCATGGGCTCTAGGGCATTGTAGTAGCTTACTGGTTAAAAAATGGCAAATTACAGGGTATGAAAGAGGAAAAATATGCATTTTTAATGTATTTGTACATTCCAGACTCTGCTTAGATGTATAAAGTAGAACCTTTGAGTTCAAACTGCACATGAAATGCACATAACTTGATTACATTAAATTCCATTATTTCTTCACTCTTCACTCTATAGAACAGATAATTGTCAAAATACTCCTCTATTACACATTTTTATTACTTGACTGTGCAAAAGACACATGCAGAATTCAACCATAATGGTTTAGATTGAGCACAGCTTCAGATTACTTCCCTGGTCTAAACTTCATAGTATAGCAGTTCATTTGGAATGAACATGTAAAGAACTATATGTCTCTTTTTAAGGCAATTTCTCTTGTCCTTATCCAGGATGATTTACAATTGTTACAGTATTTCACATTATTTTGACCCCTCTTTACAGCTGGGTTTTTACTGGAGCAGTCTAGGTAAAGTTCCTTTCTCAAGGGTACAACAGCAGTGCCACCACCTGGGACTGCACACACAACCCTCCACTCCAGAGCCAGAACCACTACTCAACACTGCAACCCCTTTTTTTAAGTCTGGTTATGATATACATCAAACAGATTTTAAAAATGAAACAGCTGCTCATTAAAATGTAATTTGCAGCTGTAAGAAAAATAAATGGAAGTATTTGATCTGAGGTTCTATTGGATGTGAAACACCTTAAGAGCATATTCATTACTTTCATGTTTTGGAATGCAATTTGGGGTTAATAGCTCTAATGCATGAAAACAGTTCAATAGTTACTAATGTATTGTCTAATACTCTGATTGCAGTTGTATGTTGTTTTGTGGAATGAGGGTAGTAGGTATTGCTGTCCTATGTTTTAGATATTTCCCGTTAAATATCCATTTGATTACACTTGGAACGCATACACCTTTTATTGCCATATCCAGGTTAATCGCTCATGACTTACTGTGTGCAACTGAGACACATTCCACAGTCAGTTAGTAACCTGGAACGTGGCAATTACAGTGGCCATGCAATGATAATTTAGCCGTTCTTGCATAGCACGTGTAAGCTAAAGCTTCCGTCTGTTTGTTTTTTTCTTAGCCACGAGAGTGTGGATTAAATGAAGACTGTGAAATTGTCAACGGATATTATGAACCATTTTTATTAAACTGACTTGTTTGAATGCAGCTGTTAAATGGACTGGGGTATAATAATACAGGCTAATACCTGTAGTTATTATTGATGCAGCATTTGTTATTTTCTGTGTATTTCTGGAGGGTTGGCATGCAAACCCTTCTCTAGTACACAGAGCCAATTAATGATTCAAAAGAAAAATACCTAATGGTATAAAGAATATAGCATTTTTTACTTTACCGGCAAACTTTCAGCAACTGATTAAATCCTCTGACTGAAGGAGTTTCTGGAACTTGTACCAATGAATGGTTTTCTCTCAGTGTTCACAAAAATAATAAAAGTATACTATCCACAAAATAATGGACAAAAAAATCATGTTATATTTCTCTAGTCTATCAATTTATTTATTTTTTAAGTTTATCAATGCAGATTTTCCCATGTGTCAATACCAAAGACTGCGGTGTGAGTGTCATCATTGTGTGCCATTTCTTTCAGAGGTAAAGAAGAAAGCGGGATTCATTACTCCCGTACCTGGAGGTGTTGGCCCTATGACGGTGGCTATGCTTATGAAGAACACTGTGACGGCTGCAAAAAATATACTCACCCTCTGAAGGACTGACACCATATCAGTATTTTAATTAAATTGCGCTCCAAATTTATTTTATTACTGTTTATTTACACTTATTTATGATGTTTTCAAATTTGTATTTTTTCTACAGGAATGATTTTCCATCACTGGCTCATTTACCTGATTGAGACTGAACTTCTCTAACTTGAAAATGAAAAAAACTCAGCGGCATGACCTCTAGAACTGCGGGACTTCTGTTGAAAACATTATTTATTGATTTATTTATTGATTTATTTATTGATTTATTTAAATGACGTTATTAAACAAGATTCTGTTTTCAAATCCTTCTTCTTTGACAGTGTGTATTTTGACTCACCACCAACATTTACACAGTTTTTCATGGATAGGAAGTCATGGCAAGTCACATTGGGGCTGCATGGTTCACTTCAGAATCTGATTAAAAGCACCTCAATTTTACTTTGTTTTTAGTTTTCATTTCAATTTTAGTTTTAACAGGTGTCCCCAACTCCAGCTGAAAAACTGGAACATTTAGCTCATAATTTTCTTAGCATAAGGTGTAAGACCAAAGTGAAAGAGCAAGGGGTTCCTGAAAACATTGAAAATCAATACATCAAAAGAAGTAAAACAGAAAAAAAGAAACATTTTACTTATGATAAATAGTTTTGTTTTGTCTTGCAATGTTGTCTTAAAATATGCACAATAATTAACAGATTACATTAGCTGGACTGAACAGCATATAATGGGATGATGTTTTTTAGATAATTAAAGCTTGAGGATGAATCAAATATTGTACCACTTGTTTGGGTGTGAAAATGCTCATGAGGTGCTTCACAATGAACACATTGATGATTCTGCTGTTAATGTTTTAACAGTTTTAAAACAAGGAAGCAATTTTACAAACAAAAATATTTTTCAGGAGATATTTAGAAGTCCTGGTTTCAAAGTTGCACTAATTTAATCATGAGTAGCAGCCCTTCATAATACAAGATGTTGGTCATAGTTAATTATCTTTTATTGTGGGAAATTCAGCATGAGTACAACTGGAAACCATGTGTTAGTCTATGTAAAAGTACACTCTAAAAAAAGGACAATTAGAAAAGTCTAGAAGGGGGATGAATCCCTAAGTGAAAGTCTTTCTATGCAAGCTGCACATTTTTGTTTTAATTTCTGTTAGATTAGCATAACTTGTGTTTATTAAATTCAAAACTTGCTCTATTCAAAAAAAGCCAACAATGTTCTGCTTTAATTTCAGATTCACATAACCTTACTTGACTCTTGTTTTGCAGCACATGTTAAAGGCTGTCCTTTAAGCTCTAAACTTTAAATTATCTCAAACTTCCCATAGACTGATACACTGAGTCACAGATGGTGGAGACAGCTTTTGTCTATAACATCACTAAGATGAAAAGAAACAGAATGACAGGCATGTGTATTATGTTAAAATATGCTGCCTGACTAGATTTCTTTCAAAGCCAGGATGTTAATTTGCCTGGTGAAGGTTAATTGAACATTCTTTCTGACAATCTGAAAACCCAGGCCCTCTTACGCTCCTGGTAATGCCAGTACTGAGAGTTTGAATCTGTGCTGCTGTTTGTTATCTTAGAAGAAGCAATAGAAACAAAGATTACTTTGTTTTAGTGACAGCATTATGGGTGAAGTGAGTTTCACTCAAGTTATGTATTGGACTTGTACTGTTCTGAATAACATAACAGATACTATCTCTTCAAAAGATAAATTGTGAGCTTTTGTAACTCACTGCTCTGCGGTATATTTAAGGTAATACAGCTTCACTAGAGGTAGTTCACATGCCTGATGTAAATGCATAACATACACTTTTAATTACATTCCTTCTGCAGATATTAACACTGATTTTTTATTATTAGGAATAGTTGTATAGTTGTATTTCAGTCTTTGTACTTAAGAAAAAAATATAGAGTATCTGTTTGACATTACTGCTTTGCTTTCATGTTAGCAATTTACAGCTTCAGGATTAAAAATCCACTGTGGGCAAAATGACCTGGCCACCATCAGTTAGAGAGTAATTTCATTAAACATTTGCAAAATGGCTTTTGGTCAGCAAACCCCTGTGAAAAGCTGATGGAATTACAATATGTGTATTTTCAGTATCCATAAGGGTCTGAGACACACCATTAATTTGAAACAGTTAAATGCTGACAATGATGCAACAGCAATGCTTGATTTTTACAATTTTGGTATCCACATACATGCACATAACCATCCCGTCATCAAATTCAAATGGGACACCTGTAAATTTAACTGATTTTTTGTTTAAACAATGGGCTTATGCAAAGTTAATTAAATGTTTCAAAAACAACCAATAGAAAAAATGGGTAAGTTAACTCATGAAGCTATTACCTCTTTTTAAATAGCGCATGTTCCCTCAATGGGCTACAGGCAACTTTTCGGAATGAATTTATACAATATACCTATTTATCCTATGTTGAAATCTGCCTAGGCAATCATCTTAACCTGAAAGCCCCATAGAGGGCAGAATAGGAGCATCTGAACGACGTTACCATGACTTCAGTGCAGGAGGCAAAACATGGTGATTAGGTATGATTAAACTTAAGACTCTTTTGTGTGGGAGACTGCAAGAAAAATCATCCAACTATATATACCACAATCAAAATACACTGGTACAGAACAAATGGTAACTATTGAAAGCAGGAAGAAAATAACCAAAAGAGAAAGGTAATGGCTTCTTAACCAGCACTGAACTCACTGCACTTACATCATGTTTCAATTCCACACCAAATCAAACCATAAACCATAAAGATGAGACAAACACATGGTGGAACTGGCTTTTAACAGATTCAAACTACTTAAGCTGCAAGATAAAAATATGTAGGTGAGAAGAACAGCAGTATTGGTTAAAAAACATTTGTTACATATTGAGAGCATGCATAATTTTGTATTAATGGATTCCACTCCTCTAAAGCACAGTAATTGGTTCATGTTGCCTTCCATATTCAATATCCACTGAGCTGGAATGTAACTATGAAAAAGTTAAGAATAATAAGAGTTAAAATGTGGTATTCACAATTGGGAAAGTAAAATATTGCTGGACTTGAATTGAAAAGTAAATTTTAAGAAATGATGCAATGATTATTTTTTATTTCAAATGGATTTCTGGAAAAATATGTGGATTCTTGTCTTTAACAGTTGTTAAGCTAAATTGGAAAATTAGGGGATGTTATGTGAGGTAAGGTAAGGCAAGGTTTGAATCATTAAAACAATAAACAACTCGATCATGTTTAGCAAGGAACTTTAATATATTTATATTATTGTTATTATACATAATACTATATTCATGTTTAATCATAAAATGTATCCAAATTTAGTATCCTTCAGATATCCTTCCCGGTTACTTACTGTAAAATGTACTTGATCATCTCTAGGGAAATAAATATTTATCATGTTGCTGTGTAAGAGTGACTTGTTTTTGTATTGACAAAACCATATTTCTATTTGTCATACTAAAATTATTTGTTGATGTTTTTGTTAATGATGTCTTATATAGGTATAATAGAATTACAATTCCTTTTGTCAGAAACATATCATGCCATGCATGTTTCTATAGCAACATCATTTGGGGTATCTACCTAATGATAAACAGGGCAGCTTGCTTGAATGCAAGGGAATACAATTTATATTCAGTTTAGTTGTGGAGAGGTCCATGAGGTGTTCTTATGACTGTATGGCTCTGTTATAATACCAGACCAAACAGGCAGGATGAATGTGTGGAATGCTATAATCTAGTTAACCTTTTGTTTCTTCTATTCCTTCAGGGATTTCTAATGTGGGTGGATGTAAATGTCAAATGTATAATATTTAATTTCCCATTCACAGAATTGATGCTTCTTTTTAAAGCCTTTTATGTTTACTTCAATAGTATGTATGTAGTAAATTATAATTTAGATCAATTTAAGACAATTTAACCCTCCCAATTGTATGAATCAGGGACCACAATAGCTGGTCACAGGGCTGGACTTCAGTTGTTTCAGCATTAGGGAAAATTCCTCTCAATTTCTCCTGACCCTAGAAATAAAAAAATACAAAACAATATACACAAAATGGGTAACATTATTGAATACTGCCCACTATGGGGGAACTTAACACAGGAAAGTAGATTTAATGTTGTACTCTACATTAGCTGTGTTCTATATTTCTTGCTTTTCTGTTTCATTATTTTATTTTATTTATATTAATTTGACATTTTATTTTGTTTAAAAAATTGTTAAAGTTATGCACCTACACCAATATATATATATATATATATATATATATATATATGTGTGTGTGTGTGTGTGTGTATGTATGCATTAATGTATGTATGTAGCCTGTATATTTATACACACACACATTTTTGTATGACTCGGATAATAGAGCAGTGGAGTCCTTCTGCAACTTTTCAGCTATGCTCACTCCTAGCAATACAGAGAATCTTGAAGAAAAATATTTTAGCCTCAATGACATCCCTTCCCTGTAATTGCTGACTCTTAATGATTAACTGTATGAATATTAACTAACATTATGTGAAGGAGTCTGAAATCCAGAGAACCTCAAAGATTGTGTGGAGAAAATAAATATTTGTATTTGTACCTTTGTACATTTTTAACACATAAACTCTGAAAACCAATACGATTATTTGGTGGTCAAGGATGTATTGTTTTTACAACCAGTGATAATAAGTAAGGCTTTAAAGTTGTCAAGCACTTCTATGCGTTTTCTTAAGTGGGCTTCACTGAAGCATGTTATTCCTAACTGTAGGCAAATACTTGGTCTCACCACAAAAAAGCTAGCAAATTGTCCCTGCATGTCCATATCCCGAGGAAACAGGAAGCGTTAGTGTAAAATCTGGAGGCAACTGATGTGGATAAGGAGGTGTTGAGTTGGTGATTAAAAAGAAAAGAGTTCTAGTAGAAACCAGCTACTGGCAGAGAAGGTAGTTTCTGATTGGCTAGCTTGTACTAGATGATTCATTGCGACAGTACATTAAAAAAGTATATAACCAAAGCAAAGGCGCATTGTCAAATCAAAGGGCTTGAAGGCAGAGCTGTGAAAAGGAGAGGGTTCAGTCTGTCTGTGACGAATACTAGAGAAACAGAAGTCGAAAACAATGACAGCAAGACGAGAAAGGCATTTACTGCAGAATGGTAAGTCATTCGCCTTGACTTCAGTTGTACTAAACCAGTCATCAAGGTATTTAAAAGGAAGATGAATGTCAAAGTTAAATAAACATGTATGCTAAAGCAAAACTATTTTTATACTAAGGGGAGAGTTATGTAATACATATTTCCTAGTGTATTTTTGTTTCCTAGTGATTATTGTTATTATTATTTTAAATAAAACACATTATAGAAGATACACTACATCTGGAACATAAATCTAAATCATTTGTCATAATTAATAATGCAAATATAAGCTACTGAATTGACTATTAGTTTGCAAATGAAGACCCTTGTTTCAATTTTCTGTGGTGATACATGTATACATGTATGTTAAAAAAAAACAGCAACAAGAAAAATGATAATCATATAATAATTATCTATTATAAGTGAATATTATACATCTATCAGTTGGTCTCATTTGGTTAGGACCTACTATCAAATTATTAATTAAAAAGGTTTAGATAGATCTACAAATACACAGGGTACCAAGATACAACCTATGGGGAGACATATTTTAATGCTATATGTGTGGACAAATGAGAATTGCTCTCTGGGCTGTGACAATTAAGCAGTATGCAGTAGCAGTTAGGGCTCTGGGCTCTGAAGCAGAGGATTGTGGGTTCAGTCTCAGGTGGTGGACACTGCTGTTGTACCCTTGAGCAACGTACTGTAACTAAATTACTCAAATATAAAATATACTCTGCTGTATAAATGGGTAATTGTATGTAAAATTAATATTATATATTGTAACAATTGTAAGCTGCCCTAGATAATGGTATCTACTAAGAAATACAATAATAATAATAATGATATCAGTCTTGCTCACATATTACTACTGTCAAAGTGTTACTGATTTAGCCACATGTACTCCAGGACTGTTTCAGATGGAAACCAGATTGAAAGCAGCTGGGCTAACATATATAGATAATACAGAAAGTACAAGCAAGTCATCTCAAACCATTAAAAGTACATTATAACCATAAATAACCATAACCATAAATAACAGACTTGCCAAACAGACTATTAAAATATGCTCTGTCTAGGTTGTGCCATACAGTAACAGTTTTCTTTAAGAAATCTGCTCATAAAACTAATTGTAAGACTAAATAAAGATTTTTTTGGTGACATAAAATTGTTTGGAGGCTGTGTTCCTTGAGAGAAGTGAAGCAATGAACAAGACTTTAAGAGCAAAACAAAGTAATCTGGTTTTGCTTGTTCTTATAGGTGATCACCCACCAGCTGTTTTTTAAAAGACTGGTTTTGAAAAAAATAAGAAAAAACTGCCATATTTAGGCCTTTTGGGTTTGAGTGTTTTTAAGTAGTGGTCATTATTTTACGTTTCAAGTATGTTTTGGCTGTTATATGTATTTGTGAACAACATGAAACATCTGCAAAGCAATAAAAATAAATCATACTGTAATCCTTTTTTAAGGGATTGATGTTTACTTGAATGTGATTTTGAGAATAAGCATATAACAAGTAACTAGCAAAGCCATCTATGATGGCTATAATGCTTTAGTCCTAATAAGTCACAAATTATTTTTTAATACATGTCTAACCAAAGATGTTTCGTGTTACCTTAAAGTTTTAATTCCCTGTATCATTCCTTTTATTCAGCTTTCTTGTATCTTGCCAGTTTTTCTTTGGGGTTGCTTTGAGTGTTAGATAGCTTGAGATGCATGATTGCCAGAGTTATATGTTGTATAAAAGCCATAAGCTATATAAAGTAATTTAAACAAGAATCTTGAGCAGTCTAAACAGGTGGTAGGAAGGAGGATGCACTGTCCAAATCAAACTGCCTGTTTCAGTGCAGCAGGTGCTGACAACAGAGATTACACTCAGCTCAACTCCTTGAGATACACTTATAGGATTAGAGAACATTAGGAGATGACTGCCAGTTCCTTACAACACTTATATCTAAGGAGTGAACAGGAACAGCTGTATCTTAGGAAGTGCTGCCTTTTTTCATATAAGCATTTAATCGTACAAATCTGTGAAATGAGACAGTCTCTTCATAACTCTGTAAGGTTTGCTCTTTTCTTTCCTCCCTCATCTCTTGACTCCTGAATTGAAATGGGGTGTCTATTAAGCTGATGCCCTTTTCTTATCTCCCCGTCAAAAACTCCCACACTTTGCAAAAAAGCTATTCTAATCAATTACCCTGGAAATGGCACAGTACCCAAAAAGTGTAATTTTAGGAAACTAACCAAGGGAATGCAAAGGTGGAAAAAGGGCAACTTTTGATGAGAGCTGCTTATTGAATCATAATGAAATTTAGGCTGTATGCAGAAACTGTAGCATAAGAAGGCATTACCTGCCTCCACCACCATGGAATATGGTTATAATGAACAGAACCTCAGAGAAAGCAGGTGTGACTTCAGTTACATTAGATCAAGAGGACAGTAGGGTATCTCCCTAAGAGTCACTTACTGAGTTCAAAGTTGAATAGGAGGATGTTTGCTTCAACTTACATTTTCAGTTCAATTCAGTTTTTATTTGGTATTGGGCTCTTGGTGATCAGATCATCACAGAGTGCTTTACAGAGTCAGAGAAAGGTATTAAAAAAAATGAAAGTCTGTAAGCAGCACAAAGATTGAGAATTGCTACAAACAGTTTCTTGATAGAGTCAAGGATAGTGAAATGTAATAAAAGCCGTATGTAAAGGGGGAGCAAAAAACAAAAACTTCAATGTTGAGAAAATAAATCTTTGGGGTTCCAAGTCCTAATGGTTACCTTCACTCAGTAATTGCAAAAGTAAAATATGGCTTCCCTGGGCTCTGTTCAGTATCAGAGGAGGTCGACATCACTGGGTGATGTCTAAGACAGGCAGGTATAGTGGCTGTATCAGGGCCTTGTTTTAGTGCATCCAGTAGTGCAACAAGTGACTGGACTAAACACATACATTATTTGTATAAGGCGCTATGTAATGAAAACCATACTATTGGATAGAAACCAAAAAGTATGGAAAACGAGGCAGGACATTTGCATTTTGACATTTACAAAAGCATTTTGTCCGATGCATGGCTCCAGTAAATTAAAGGGTTTTACAATTGCAAGGAAAAATTAATCACACTGAAGAGGAAGTATAATTTATGTTCGTCTCAATGCTTCAAGTCAGTTATGGGAACAGGATCAACTGTTGTCTTAATACATGTATACATATACAGATCTTAAGGTTTGCCTTTGATCTCTGTGACCAAGTAATCACCATTCGCTGCCAAGCCTGTGCTTCAAGGCATTCTTGAAGTCCTGAAATTGTGAGAAGCAGACGAAACCTCCCAATTATTGTCATAAGTACTTTCATCAAACACCTGAAATTTTTCTACATGCATCAGATTGTCTTTGCAATAAACACACCTACTCACTCCCATTTCACCTAAACTGAGCAGACCTCCCATGGAAGTTCCATTATGAAGCCAGACCTAGGATATACAATATATATATATATATATATATATATATACACACACAATATTCACAGTCATTGTCCAGGCATTTAATTCTTTCTAGTTTTCTTACAGTCTCTCACATTGACTATGCATATGGCAAAGAAAAAGTCGGAAGAGAAACTCCTCAAGACAATGACAATTTTATAATTTCTTAAAAACACATATCGATGCCCAGTGGACACATAAAACTACCTTTCCTGTAAGTGTTTAATATTACAAAAGCACTTGTTCCTCCACACACTTCTCTGTTTTATAACCGCACCCTTGCAAACTTGGTCGTCTTCCTCTGGTGAACACTTTTGCATCAATGAATTGCATAGTTCTCTCTCTACCACTTGCTTTTTAATGCCAATCTCAATTGCTGCCAATTTCCATGCCTTTCCCAGACTTGACAGTATAATTAATTTCATTGAGTCATGAATGTGGAATGTTTTCAATACCTAATAAAGGTTTTGTGATGTCGTAAACATTAAATTAGGAAGAAGCACAGTTCAGAAAAACGTATATTTCCTTGTTGATTTTGATTATTGCATTATCCACTAATTATTTAGCAGCTTTGCCCTTTAGAAACCTGGCATTAAATATATATCACTAATATCTGGAGAATTGGCATAATGTATTTTTTGTCATGCCTTTAAAATGTTTGTGGGGTCAAGAAGCTATTGTGATTATCCCATAATGCACAAACTACTGGATTGTAGATTAATGAAATCTCTGACAAACAAAAAGACACATCAAGTACCTGGTATGTTTTTTGTATTTAATGTTTTGGACATTTTGATTTAATCTGGGCCCTAATGTGAGTGGCTATTATAATTACTTCCATAACAAATCTTTGGAAAACACATTCCCTGCATTGTACACGTCACAAAGTGTAGTTAATGCATCAGCAGAAAGAGAAAGAAAGAGAGGGATAAAGCCTACCACTAAAACGTTGCTTAACCACCGGTAATTTTATGATGGTTGACACCTGCCTAACTTCTTCAGTCATTGTACTCCTTGAAAGAACTAGCCATTGGAATGGAATAAGTACATATGACTTTCCCATTTGAAATGCATCCCATATCATAACATGCTTTGCAGGCCTAAGACTGGAATGCATTTGGAAGCTAGGCTTGTCTTTGTTTGTTTGGAGAAGTTAATGCTTGTAATTAGGTTTCTAACCATGAATGCTGTTCAATCATATATAATAGCTTACATTAATTATAGTGTTGTGGTATATAGATATGAAATGGATTATTAATGGAGAGACATGGAACCAGGGCTGGCCAAAGCCTTTAAAACAATACCTATCATAGACTGGGGCTCTGTTGTTGTTTTTGTTGTTATTGTTGTTATTATTGTAATTAATATTTAAGTTGTTGGGGACGGGCAATGATCATTTTAAGTTGCTGTATAAAGGGGCAAAAGTAGTTATGAATGGTTGTGATGTGAGATCATGCATAATAAGAGTGATACTGTCAGTACAAATGACACTCCCTTCCTAAAAGAAAAATAAAATAAAGGCTTTAATGTGAGAATGCGTCACACAACGCTTCACTTTGTGTGATGAAAATAAAGTTCCCTACAGTACTAAAATTAACTGCATTGCTAGAACACAATGCACTATTAAACATAGCATTAAGGTGACATTGCATAGCACCTTGACTGTTGATGCCAGGAAATTAAACATGACCTTAAAACTGATGGTTATCCATCCACTATTCTGTTATTATTACTGTCTTCATTATTATTGTAGCAACAATAACTGTATATATGGAACTGCAGAACATTCAGTATAAATTGAAACACATATCTCGATTAACATGTATCCTTTCTGTATAGTTTGTAAAGGTGTTAAAAATAAAAAATTGAACTTCAGATTTGCTTTTCTCTTACAGCAGTCTTCACTGTGATAGTGGCTGCTGTTTGTTCATTTTCAACCACAGTGACTGAGAGGTCTTCCAAAACCATAGATCAACTTCCAGAAATGTCATTGACAAATGAAACAGGAGGTAGGTTCATTCGAGACCTCTTATATTTATTCAGAAGTAGCATCCTAATTTGAAATCCTGCTTATACATCTTAAAGTGCTCCCCACAAAAGATAAAGAATCAATTTAGTTTGATTTAAAGTCATTAAGAAATTCATGTTTAGAATCCCAAACAATTAAGATAATATCTTCTCTCTGTCACAATATCTGTGATACAGCAGTTCATGGATAATTCACTTTTTTATGTTGTCATATCTTTGAGATGACTAAACAGCCTTGTAGGAAAAGTAATGCAGAGTAATGCTTGCATATTTCAATTACCTGTATTTGTGACTTTGGAAGTAAGCCCTCTTAGCCCTGTTATAATACAGTTAGAGCTGGAGATCTTTCCACATAATAACCATTTACACCTTACTATAGCAAGATTTCTTGGTCTTGTACATTTCTGTTCTTTCTTTAATGTGTGGTTATGATGAAATAGCATATACATAGTTTGGAAACCACTATTACTGGGGTTGCCTTTGATGCGAATGCTGCACGCACTGTGGTGAGATTGCATTTACACACAGCATTACACTAAAGCACAGATACATCCATTTGGGATTAGGGAACCAGTGATTAAGCCAAAATGAAGTGGTGCCACACCTTATTGCAAAGCATTACCAGCACCCAAGACCGAAGTCAAGCGTGACAATAGTCAATCTTCTCTGCCTTCACTTACTCATCAACGTTTCTGATTTTTTGGTATACATTTTTTTAAAAAAACACAACACCATAGGTTTGCTTATTTGTCTGATATATATTTTGCATGCTATTCATATTTATTATGTACCGCATAATACAGAATATCAGAATATACAGAATATAACCATTGCACCCCAAGTCATAACACTACATTTGATTTTGCAATGCTGGTAAAGGATTTACGGAATAGTGAGGACAGTACATATTATTATTTTAGTTATTGTAACATAATTACATCTTTTCTCACTCATTATGGTTGTAATCCCCACCCCCCATTAATTTATAGTAATCAAGAAATTACAAAATGTACATTCAACTTTCTGGTCTTAATCATTTACTTGTCACCCTGTTATGAAATTTGAACTTGGCATTTTTGAAAATGTATATATTTTAAGTATATATTTTAATGTTGCTCACTCCTGCAGACGGAAGCACACAGCTGCCTCATATGTTAGAGCTCCTCAGCCCTTGCACTGGGGATAACCAGAGTTACTGCATGAATGGGCACTGCAGCTACAGAACAGATGTCAATAAACCTACCTGCAGGTAACCGAATGCGAATAAGGGCACACTGTGCATTCCGTACCTTCAATACATTGCATTGGTTTGTGCAGTGTTGATGTTTCACAAAGATATTTATCAAACAGTGATCAGGCAGGCCTTGCCCATATACAAATACAAATAGGACCATGAGGAACAGTACACACACTTTTAATGTGGTGAAAATCTCTTTTGGATTGCCTTTTTTAATGTCAGAATGCTGACATTATGATTTCTGTATCATCATGTCTTAATTCTTTATTCCCTCATATTTTGATTTGAGAAGACAAGTTTTAAAGGTGAAATGTTCTCTTTCTTTTTGTCCAAAGGTGTTTCAAAAACTATACCGGCGAAAGATGCCAGCATCTCCTCCTTGATTCTCATAGCGAAGAAAACTCTGAAAAACTGATTGCCATTGGAATTGGTGTATTTCTGCTCTTCTGTGCTATTACAGTTACTCTCTACTGCTGCATCAAGAAAAGGTAAAGAGACAGACAAACCTGCCATATCTGCTTTGCTGGGAAAATATCACACAGCGTATTGACAGTGTTAATTTTGAAAACAGAGTGTATGTTGTAGCACTTTGTGCGTCTCAGCACTAGTAACAAGTATGGATCTTTTCATCTGTTGTTAAGCAGCAGGTGCAGCAGCTATTCTGCTGTTAAGTTAAATGTCATCATCACGCCCATCATAAATGTCCCATACACTTTCCACAGAATTTCAACAAAAAATAACAATAGGAGCAACAACCAAACGACCTATGCAGTCACCGATCTGAAAGCAGTGGTATCTGCATGCTTTTCTATGACGCGCATGAAGGAATGCTATCCCTGCCCATTACAGATGCTGTCATATCTTTTTGCAACGCGTGACACACTGCTGGTGCTAGTCCATCCAAGGAAGTGGTTTAACCTTGTGCAGAGCAATATTACAGGACACTGTCTTTGCTTGTTAAAAAGTTAAATCACACCATGTGTACAGTGCAGCTTGAATGCCATTTGGTTTTAGTCCCAGTAAAAAAACAGATGAAGGCAACTACAATGAGGAACTAGAAACAACAGTCTAGTTCAGGGGTTTCCAACCCTGGTCCTGGAGAGCCCCTATCCAGCAGGTTTTAGAGGTCACCCTTCTATTGCCAATTTATAAACACCTGGAAGTATTTCAGTCTGATCAGTGAAGCTTTGGTTTGGTAAATTCAGTAATTTAGAAACCATTTAAGAAATCATCAGAATACTTGCAGCCTCTCTGAGCAAGAGCTCCCTTGGTTGATTTGCTTAATTGATTAATAACTCATATGTGTTCCTAGTATTTTGAAATTGGTGATTTAGGGTGACCTATAAGATAAACTGGATTGGGGCTCTCCAGGACCAGGGTTGGAGACCCCTGGTCTAGTTGTAATCTCTACTGTGAGCACCATGTTGGTGCTCAGATTGCTATTGTCTGGACCATCTCCAAAAGCTTGCTATTCATCAATTTTTCTGACACAGCTAAAGATGGAAGTTGCCAACTTGCATGTTTACACTATGTTTAATGCACACTGCATGATTAAACAAAAGGTTTCCCTATGTTTACACACAAGCTCCCTCTTGTGCCCAGTCTGTATATTACATTTACAACAGCTTCTGCAGGATCAGTGCCATCGCAGGACCCATGAAGAGGTTTGGCAATGCTGGACCAAATGCATCCCAATTTCAGACCCTATGTAATTTTATGCAAAGTCTATTACATATATGGCACCATTGGAAATGCACAAGATATCAATCAATGCCTATGGAGTGGCAGCAGATATATTCTTTGCAAACATTCAAACCTGTCAAGTGCATGTATACCTGTAGGAATTTATGTTGGAGAACTTTAAAGTCGGAGGCTATGTGACTCATTTTATTTTGAATCTAAACTAATTTTTCTACTGAAAATGTAATTATTTGTAATGCACATTAAATTAAGGATTTTGACATTCTCTAGAGAGGAATGTGATGGAAGGTTTATAAACACAATACTGACCTTATACTTTTTCTCCAGTATTAAGAATCAGGATACTGTAAATTTCATGTTAAGATTTATGAATGGCTGTTCTTTGAGTCTACATGGCTGACACTGTTATTGTGCTTTATTTCAGATGTAAGAAAGAGAAGTCTCCATATCAGATATGTATTCAGGAAAACACAGTCTGATAACAAAATGTTGAATGCTGGAAAAAGACTTGGCTATGAACAACAAGACATACTGGATCACTTGAAACATTTGTCAACAGCTTGGGATTTTACAGTCTGACGCCATGAAAATGATTAATAGTGCTTGATATTTTTTGTTGGACTAAGTAATTTAGATACATGACCCTGGAGAACCACAGTTTAATCAGATTTAATGTATTTAATCATTTTGCTAAAGGCCATGTTAATCATGACTAATTAAGCCAATATTTGGTTCAGTTCTGTGACCGATCTCTGTTTGAAAGAACACAAGAAGACCCTTAAGCTCCCTGCTATAGACTAGTATGTTTCATCCATTTCAGTGTGAAATATTTCAATGAAATTAAAAGATACATTGTGGGTTTAAAGTCAAGAAAAAGACCAATTCCAGCTGCATTCAAATTGTATTATTATCATTATATCATTATCATTCAATAGGACTTATTGAATCGGGACACATTCATCTGTCCTTGTCTTGTCAGAACTGGCAGAGGACAACAAAGAATTTAAAGAGGCTGTAACATTTCAGTGTGTACAGCTGTGTATCTTTAGTGTGAAAATCTCAATAACAATAAATAGACCACCAGTCTTGGAAATATGTTTTTTTTTATAGTTTTTTTTTTTAATCTTATAATATAAACTTATCCTTTATGCTTTTTGTTTAGATGAGTACTTAAACTATGTCCCTTGTAAATTAAAGCAGAAACTATGTTTATATGGATATTTATTAAAATAATGTATTACTTAAAAGTGTTGTGTGTGTATGTATATCTATATAAATACATACTGCATACATGTATGTATTTCAATGGAGTGCAGTTTGAACAGACCCTAACTTAACTAAAGTGAAGACTAGTTTTCTCTTCACCGAATCAGTGTTCAACAAATTCTGAAAATATATCTTATTTATATTAGCAATACTTATTAGACTAAATTGATTACAGAATAACATTTAAATGAAGGGTGTGAATACCTATGACTACAACTGCATATATGTCTATTTTTGTTAAATCAGCTTTAACAAAAATAGACATATATGCTTTTCAATTTATTATTATTGTGTGTGTTGCTCATCAATGACTTCAAGGAGTGGTTTCAAATAGTTCCATATGTTAAGGACCCCAAAACATTGACATAATTTCTGGTTAACAACAAGGCAATACTGTATGGTGGTATGCAAAGAAACATCACAGCTGTCAACCAGCCAGTTTATGTAAAGACCCATTTGGTAATGTGCATGTAGGTACATTGAAAAAGTTAGCCCACATTCACTGCAGAAGATCCCAGATGCAAGCTAATGACCAAGATAAAAAATGGTCTTTCTCTTAGAATGCATATGACATTTACATACAGTAAACTACAGCATGTGGTTTAAGACTCGGTGTGGCCAAATATGTTTCTATTTCCAGGGCTGCTGGAATCCTTTCCACAAAAAAGACAAATGGGAACATTGCATTTCAATTAGAGGAGCGCAAACCTGCTTGGAGCAAGGCTTTACAGGGCAGTGACAAATAATTTAAACTAGAGAGGACTGTGAGGAGAATTTATTGAAGGTCTCCAAGGAAGAAATTAAAAAAGGGAAGACAATATCTCACTTAAGAAAGTCTGTATCTCAAGGATAATAATGGGAAACATCAATGTATGTGATCGTGGAAAGTCTGATTGGGAGTACAGAAGCTAGAATCACAGTTGTATAAATGATCAGTTCATTTCAATAATTATAATCACTGTACACATCATTAATAACATCCTAATTTTGCTTGGAATTTCCTTGTTTCCTTCCTTGGAATTGCTCTAAACCTATTTTAATGTTTGAGCTGTTAAGGTTAACCCCTTGATTAGTATTATGTGGGTAATTGTTTTAAATATAGGCAGAGGTTAATGCATATAACATTATTTGTTGAGTGAAGGATAAGAACTATATATGTATACACTGATCAGCCATAACATTATGACCACTGACAGGTGAAGTGAATAACACTGATAATCTCATTATCATGGCACTTGTCAGTGGGTGGGATATATTAGGCAGCAAGTGAAAATTTTGTCATCAGAGTTGATGTGTCAGAAGCAGGAAAAATGGGCAAGCGTAAGGATCTGAGCGACTTTGACGAGGGCCAAATTGTGATGGCTAGACGACTGGGTCAAAGCATCTCCAAAACTGCAGCTCTTGTGGGGTGTTCCCGGTCTGCAGTGGTCAGTACCTATCAAAAGTGGTCCAAGGAAGGAAAAGCGGTGAACTGGCGACAGGGTCATGGGCGGCCAAGGCTCATTGATGCACGTGGGGAGCGAAGGCTGGCCCATGTGGTCCAATCCAACAGACGAGCTACTGTAGCTCAAATTGCTGAAAAAGTTAATGCTGGTTCTGTTAGAAAGGTGTCAGGCGCTTTTGGCAGTGGACAGGGGTCATGGGCACCCTGACTGGTCTGCGGCTACACAGCCCCATACGCAACAAACTGCGATGCACTGTGTGTTCTGACACCTTTCTATCAGAACCAGCATTCACTTTTTCAGCAACCCCATGATATAATTGTTATATTGGATAAGTGTGTGACATGTTTCACTAACGTTAATGATTTGGTTAATTTTGTTTTCTTTTCTTTCTATTGAAGGCAACTCAGCTGTTGCACCTGTGGTTTTGTTTGCACACTAATGAGGAGAAGATTTATAGTAGAACAACAAAAGTCACTAAACATGACTTAGATAGTCAACTGTTTCTTACTTTTATGTACTCATCCTTGTTTGGAAACTAATACATTTTCTAAAAAGGAGAAACCTTTTTAATACGTTCAGAAGACAGTGCAGCATATTGTCTAAATATGGATAGGATTCTTGTGTTATTTTTTATTACATTTATGATGCAGTTGAAGAAATAAGGACAATACCTTGCTTTGTGAAAGTGTGCCTCAATACATTTGTATGATAATTTTAATTTTCCCATGGCTTTACTATAATTCTGTCCAGTTTGCTTTGCTGTGGTTTGCTGTACCTCTCCTTGCTTTACCGTGTTTTGTTTCCTGCATTTTACTTTTGATTTGCCATCTTAGACTACAATCAACTCTTGTTTTGTAACAGCAAGTGTCAGCATAATACCCCTTCTGCCCGATTAAAATACTGAGTGCACATTTATGGGTTAGTGTCATGGGTGGTAATGCTCTTGTAAGTTATGACTATGCCAGCTCAATTTTTAAGGGGAACATCAACACCAAAACTCTACTGCTGCCTCCCCATGCAGATTCAGACCAGGATCTCAGGACACCCCACCACAGACACAGGTAAGTACACATTTTACTTGTAGTTCTCCTTCAACACATTTGGATCAGCACAGGGTACGAAGTCTGGGCTCTCGGCTCATAAACAATCTAGGATTTTTACAATCTAGGATGTAAGACCTCATATATTGTTTACTGTATATCTCGTATACACTTGTATAAATTGGAATTTGTAAAATGAAGTTTGTAAGATGTATGTCTTGTATTGCACTGTATTATTGCACTTTGTACTGCTCTTGTGTTTTGTAAGTTGCTCTGGATAAGGGTGTTTGATAATAAATAAATAAATAAATAAATAAATAAATAATAACAACAATAATAAAAAAATCTAAATAAGGGAAGACTAAGCTATAACTAGAAAACATTAAAATCACCTTTAGTAAAGTCTGAGTGATAATAACTAATAAAATACATAACCTACTGATAACAAAAAAGGATTTAGATTAACAACAACTAAAACTAACACTAAAAGATTAAAACTATTGTTAAATCACCTTATGAAATTCCAAAAACAAAGGGAAGCAATAAGGTAAAAAATTGAAAGAAAGTCTATGTTTAGTGAAATGTCTGGGTTTCCTTGGGTCAATCTGCCAAGAATCAATCTGTACTTGTCAAGGGAAGTACAAGCTACAGTGGAATAACTGAGCCCCTCTGTGTGGTGCTCTCTACCTGTGGTCATTCTCCCTCTTGAAGTGGCTCCTCAACATGTACAGATGGTAGAAAAAATCACACTTCTGAGAAAGAGAGACCAGGAGACAGACCCGCAGGCAATGCTTTAATGATTATAACACTTTTCTCCATTTCTTCACAGCTCTGTCAGCCATATACTTCCCTTCCTCACTGCTCTGCTCCTCACAGGGGTGTGCAGGCACCAGAACCAGCCCTGAACCACAGACCAGGGGATTCCACCACCACCTGAGGAGCCTCGCCACCCAGAAGCTACCAATACACAGAAAATAAGTTCAACACCAATTGTGCAAATATGTAACTCACTTCTATTCTCCCTAAACAGGTGAAATACATTGATGCAAGCCATTACAAGGACAGCACTCCAAGGCTGGCATTATTTGCAGCATTATCACCAGTTCTCAGCATGATACACCTTCCTAGTTTCCTGGTGCTGTTCAAGTTCAGGGGCTTCCAACCAGTAAGTAGTTGCTCTGCTGTGGGATAGTCTGTTTCCTCTGTACTGTTCTGCATCCACTTGCATGCCTTCTACTCCAGCCAACAGTTGACTGCATGCCACAAAGGGGAATGCAGGTGTCTGTGCTCCTGCTTGATGGAAGGGGGGAGACACCGCAATTTAGCTTAGGTGTGTCTGTTGGGTGAAATAATAATTCACTCAACAAAATAAAACAGTGAATACGAAGTCATTTAACATCCCAACACAAATAATAATAAACTGAGTTTAGTCACTTCTCATGACATTAGCAATCTGATTTAATGCTTTTTTGTCACTTGTATCTGGTATGTGTGATGCCCAAAGGTAAAACTCTTGCGCAGTTAAGGTGTGTTTCAGTCTAGACATTTCAGAAACACCTCAAGTTAAACATAAGGCAAGTACACACCCATTTCCATAAATCAGGACTGCAATTCATTGCAGTAATTGTTATGACATAAAGATGGGTCTCCATATCCAATTAAGTTACAGGCTTCACACAAGTCTTTGGCTAATGCTTGCAATGATTGTTGAACAATTGATTACTTGATACTACCTGGTGAATATTTAAAATCACTTGAAATATGCTACCATATTCATATCTTCTTAAAATATTGTAAAAAAAAAAAACAGCCAGGCCATCCAAAAATGACAGAGAAAGGGGGAAACCAAATCAGACCAGACCAGACCAGACAAGACCAGACGGAGGAGGAGGATAAATCGGGAAGGTGCAGCAGGTAGCGGAGCAGAGAGAGCGGCGGCGGTAATGTGTGGACTGAGGATCAGAGGGGGAGAGCAAAGCCTGACTCCGTACCCGGGGCCAGGTTGGTGTAGGTACTGTGCCCCTGACCACCCACATGAGGGCCCAGGAAACAGGTGGGGTAGAGCAGGGCAACCAACCCCACCCATTGCTCCGTTATCTTAAGCCCCCCCTTGAGCACTGCACAATTGCCGGAGCTGCATGGGAATCCCCCGGTAAGAGGAATGACAGCCTGGAGCCTGCAGCATGGGGATGGGCTGGTTCCTTATAGGAGCCTGCTGTGAGGTGGTCCAGCTGGCTGGCTACACACCCTCCTACTGTCTCTGATATGAGAGGGGGATTTAAATGCTGGGGGATCCGCTGGACAGTCAGAGGACTGGGATGTTTCCGGTATAAGACTGGGGCACAGTGTCTAAAGTATGGAAGTTTTCTAGTGCCAAAATACAAAACAATTCATATTGTAGCGATCCTGGCAGGTGTCTGTGTGTATGTGCCAGTAGGGCAGCCCAAAGGTGGGGGATGGGGATGTAAAAGCGTGTATGCAGGGTGGGTGGATCAGTTCGGGGACCCTGTCTGTCTGTCTGTGTGTGTGCATGAGTGTGAATGTGTGTTACATGTGGGGTGTTGTCGTGAAGGGTTAGGGAGGGATGTTTGTGGTTTATTTGTGTCTGCGTGGCTCCCCCCGTCTCCGGGTGGTACAGCCAGAGAGCGGCGATTGGGTGAGAGGGAGTCACCAGACAGGGGGATATATAAGGGCGTGGTGACTCACCAGGAGTTGAGTCGAGTTGGAGTTAATGGGAAAGACAGATCTGTGTAAAGTTATTTGAATCTTAGGGGAAAAGGGGTAAAGTGGATGTACCTCTTTGAAAAGATCGATAAACACCAGTTTTGTTTTGGAAGACTTGTGCTTCTTTTGCTTTTATTTCAACAGTGACCATTAAAAGGTTAGGTCGCTACAATATGTTGAAATACAAAAATATTGTCATATTGCTTTACAGGATGTTGCAAATGTGTTGTGCAATTAAATACAATGCACACATTGTTAAACAATACTAGCTTATTTTTGTGTTTTATACCTGCTGAATTGCTTTATAGCATCTTTGTATTTTAATGCCACAATTAAATGTAATACTAATGTTTTACATTGCTTAAAGCAGTGTGATGGTAGTGACTGAATTAAACGCAATACACACATTGCATTGCAGTGCGTCAGTGTTTTGTTTTACCCGATGGCTCTGCCTGAAGTGTGCCAAAATTAAATACAATGTAGGGGCGGAGACTGGGTGCAATTAACATATGGAGGCGTGGCTATAGGCGTGGGTGACCCCGTAGTTGGACTGATTTGTCTTATCGTAGCCCAACGATCAGTGTTGCTAGATTCGGGGAAAATCACCCATTTGTGGGGGAAAATCAAAGCCATGGTGGAATAAATAGGGGGAAGGGTTTCATGCGGGAATGTAGGGGGGAAGATATTTTTCAGATGGGGGGATTCAGATTGAAATGGGGGATTTCTGAAATATTTTATTCATCTTTTCAAAAACAACATCTCAACAGCAAGATTATATTTAATAATTTTCCATTGGCAACTGCATTTATTCTCACATTTTATCCATGCAAGGTATACCTAATAATAGTCTGAACAAAAAAAAAATGGTATTGCTTATTCACATTTACTTATGGGGGAAAACATTAAATTTTTGAGAGAAGTGTCTGGCAACCCTGTCAACGACACCTCCACAGTCACTCGGTCTCCGTCTATTACCGTGCAATCAAACCAGAGACCTGTCTGAATCAGTATCAGATCTCACAACAACCACTTTGGAGGAGCAGAACCAGGAAACTCCGGCCCCGGCCAACTAGTTTGTTTCAAGTGATTTAATTATATTTCATGGCAGTAAAGTGAAACTTAAAATGACAACAACAACAATGGTTCAGTTGATTTGTGACCACTGGGTCCAGTGAAAAACACACAACCTTACGATCTAGTTATAGCACAAAAACATTAGGTTGGGAATGCAACCACGGTTATCTGAAAAAGGAAGCACTGCTCAAGTGGGAAGGGTTTCTGCACACTTCCGAAACGTCACTCTATCAAAGCTGCGGTTGGCCCTTGTGCTCGTCACTCAGAACAGGTCCCTTCCCCCTTCCTGTTCTATAAAACGTGACGTCAGTGCAGGTTCGTCCTCTTTTGCTCTTTTGCCAGAAGCTAGGACAATATCTGCTGTGGGCAATCAAGCAACTTGTGCAGCCTCCGTGCATTATCATGGCAGTGGACCCCTGATCCAATAGGAGCAGGACCACAGACCCAATGAAAAAACACAACATAATACATAGCTGGCTAGTCACAGAGTAGTTGAGCTGAACAACAATATACATTATATACACTACCACTCAAAAGTTTGGGGTCACTTAGAAATGTCCTTGTTTTCGAAAGAAAAGCAATTTTTTTGTTCATTAAAATAACGTCAAATTGATCAGAAATACAGTGTAGACATTGTTAATGTTGTAAATGACTATTGTAGCTGGAAACGGCTGATTTGTAATGGAATATCTACATAGTCGTACAAAGGCCCATTATCAGCAACCATCAGTCCTGTGTTCCAATGGCACGTTGTGTTTGCTAATCCAACTTTATCATTGTAAAAGGCTAATTGATAGTTAGAAAACCCTTTTGCAATTATGTTAGCACAGCTGAAAACTATTGTGCTGATTAAAGAAGCAATAAAACTGGCCTTCTTAAGACTAGTTGAGTATCTGGAGCATCAGCAATTGTGAATTCGATTACAGGCTCAAAATGGCCAGAAACAAAGAATAGAAAGAGGAGTGGGAGGCCCCGGTGCACAACTGAGTAAGAGGACAAATACATTAGAGGACAATACATCTAGTTTGAGAAACAGATGCCTCACAGGTCCTCAACTGGCAGCTTCATTAAATAGTACCGCAAAACACCAGTCTCAATGTCAAGAGGTGACTCCGGGACACTGGCCTTCTAGGTAGAATTGCAAAGAAAAAGCCATATCTCAGACTGGCCAATAAAAAGAAAAGATTAAGATGGGTAAAAGAACACAGACACTGGACAGAGGAAGATTGGAAACGTGTTATGGACAGACGAATCTAATTTTGAGGTGTTCGGATCACAAAGAAGAACAAACATGAGACACAGACCAAATAAAAAGATGCTGGAGGAGTACTTGACACCACCTGTCAAACATGGTGGAGGCAATGTGATGGTCTGGGGGTGCTTTGGTTGTGGTAAAGTGGGAGATTTGTATAGGGTAAAGGGGATTTTGAAGAAGGAAGGCTATCACTCTATTTTGCAATGCCATGCCATACCCTGTGGATGGAGCTTGATTGGAGCCAATTTCCTCCTACAACAGGACAATGACCCAAAGCACAGCTCCAAACTATGCAAGAACTATTTAGGGAAGAAGCAGTCAGCTGGTATTCTTTCTATAATGGAGTGGCCAGCACAGTCACCGGATCTCAACCCTATTGAGCTGTTGTGCGGGCTGTTTTGTTGAGCTTGTCTTTATGGTACGTAAGAAGTACCCATCAAGCCAATCCAACTTGTGGGAGGTGCTTCAGGAAGCATGGGGTGAAATCTCTTCAGATTACCTCAACAAATTGACAACTAGAATGTCAAAGGTCTGCAGGCTGTAATTGCTGCAAATGGAGGATTCTTTAACAAAAGCAAAGTTTGAAGGATATAATTATTATTTCAATTAAAAATCATTATTTCTAACCTTGTCAATGACTGTATTTCCTATTCAAACTCAGTTCATGTATGTTTTCATGGAAAACAAGGACATTTCCCCCAAAACCTTTGAACAGTAATGTACATATCGCATGACAGCAAGACCTTCATGCTGTCAGCGCGTAGTACAGAGTGGAAGAGCTCCACTGTGGTGACAACTTAGATTTCATACAAACAAACTATATACACTATAGGGTACGGGAACAAACTCATGTGCCAACCCATGGAACACAGGAGCAGATGACGCCTGCTGGTTAGACCAGCTAACACAGGGCAACATTAGCTCTACTGTGCTGACAAACTATATACACAGTGGAACACGAGAGCCTGCTCATGTGCTTACCAGTGAGGGCAGCAGCAGCGGACTCTTGCTCTATGGCACATAGCCAGAGTGGGTAGGAGTACTGTGACCTTGTAGAGGGAGCTCTCACCGACTGAATAGTGGCTACTACCACATCTGACAGACCCCAGGCAATTAATCGCTCCCACTCAGGGGCCAGGCCCAGATTTGGAGGAGGCTCAGATTGGAGTGGGACAACAAGTCCACTCTCACTGTGAGCTGCCAAGGCAAACCGTGCAAACCAGAATCTTCGAGGCCAAAGTGGAGCTTTTGCTCGTTCTCTCCTGACCTTCTCCAGGACAACCGGGAAAAGGGGGAATGGTGGGAACGTGTAAAGTAGACAGCACGGCCATGTGTGGTCTAGCACGTTGATCCTAAGAGTTCCTCAGCGCTCTCGGACGGAGAACCATAGTGGGCAGTGTGTGGACTCTGCCGAGGCCCTGCCCTGCCCTGCCAAACCGGCTCCACAGTTGCTGTATCACAAACATTTTTAGGCAAAACATGCTGCTATTGAGTGTTGCTTGTCTAAAACCCAAAATACAAAGATCTTCTATTTAAACAAGATAGTCAACTCCCCCTTTTCTTCCATCTTTGAGAAGCAATGCATTATGGGAGTAACAACGAGTTCAGGTGGCACTTTTCTCCCTATCTATATAATGGAAAACCTGCCTCATTTCATATTCAAGGCTTTATTTAAAAAAAAAAAAAACTATTGCCAATTGGCCCTTGGTTTCTACATCTCCCCACTGAAGGGCCAGTCTGCAATAGGGCCACCTCTCCTGCTTCTTCGTCGAATCCCACTGGAGTAACTCTTTCCTTAGGTCATATGGCTCACCAAAGTGACCTTCCAATGTAATGATTGTGTTTCTCAGATAACTGTATAAAGGTGTGTGTTGTAGCCCAGATAGCCTAAGCACAAATGTCAGGCAAGGGAGCACCTCTAAAGAGAGCCCAGGATGTCACTGCCCCTCTGGTGGAATTGGACCTGCGCGAGGCACTTGGCAGGGGATTGCCCAGCTACCACTCCCCTCTTGAGGACAGACCCAGGAAGCAGGTGGAGGGTGGAGAGGGGGAGGTGATTTCAAACGCATGGCAGGGTGTTTGAATTAGCCTGTTTGCTGTTTGGTGTTAGTTTAAAAAAGCTATCCTTGACATTCATTGAGTGTGCTATGTGCTCTGTTAGACAATGTGATTCACAATACAAGATATTAAGCAAAATAAAGCTTCTTGGCAGGAATCTCACATTAACCAGTGCATTAATAGACATCAACCACACTGTCTTGCGGTGTGTGGTTTATACCTTTTAATGCACTAGTTAATTTCAGATTCCTGCCAAGAAGCATTATTTTGCTTAAGCTCTTGTACTGCATATTGTTTCTGTGAATAACTTTTTTAATTGTATCATATGCATTTTTTTTGTTCTACTAATCATCAGCATGTGACCTTAGAACTATGTGTTTGTTTTATTGGCGTAAATTAAATATTGGGAGAGCACACATCATATATAAATATGGGGCTCAATGACTGTTGTTCGTTATAAAGTATTAGTTGCTTCACACCCCTCCATCCTCCCCTACTTAGACACCAAGAAAAAATGCACTATTTACTAACATGTCTGCATTTTAAAAAAAGATTGAGGAAGGCTTTCCACAATATAAAAAGAAAACGAGGGATATGAAAACAAGCAAGAAACCTGACACACAAGTAAATAAACATAACATGTTTCATAATTATTTTATTCTGCTTATTTGTTTAAAAAACTACCAAATCTTAGAAACCCTTCAATGTCAATATCAAAACGCATAACTACAAAGATATATTTCAACAGCCTCTCTGTCATAGCATTCAGCTGGGATTTAGGGCAGATACATCCAAACATTATAACATAAGCAAAACATATTTGTTGAGAAATCCCACAAATTCTTGGAAATCAGTGGAAGCAGTATTCTAAGAAGACCAAACACATCCCAAATACATAACTATTTTGTCGGTTTAAAGTTGGTGCATAATATGTCCTTTTAAGGCAAAATGCAGATTACCTTTTGTAATCACACTCCGTCTTCAGTGAAGAATGTACCTGTGATCCTCATTAAACATGTGTAAATGTGGCCGCTCTTTGGAAATAGTTCTGCTACATAACTCTAGGAGTCATAACATGCTTGGCCTAAAATCTGAGCTGTTGCATACCTACTATACTTCTTAATTAACTTGTTCTGTTTATTATTGTTGCTTGATAACATGTTATCATAAATTAAAGGTAAAATACTCAGGAGAAAAGTCCTTCTCTGGAACAGATATTTTACGATGTAATGATATTGCTGTTAATGATTAGAGAGTCGCTGAGTTTTGTGTGACTGAGATTCCACAAGTGAACTTGGTTCACTCACAGGTTTACACATACTACAGTTTGTTGTGAAAACAAACAGAATTTGAACTCACTGGATATCTTTTCAGCATTGAGTAACAATGGATAATACACTTCAATGTGTTATCTGGTTGATATAAAAACAAAAAAAGGGAATTATCTTTGGCAAAGCTTCAAAGCAGGGTGCCTGTGTGTACTGTCTTCTGCATTCAGTGAAAATCTGATGACAAAGCCAATTTCTTTCATTTTCTCACCTGCCTGTATGCCATAATGTTCCTCACAATCTGCACGTTGACTGCCTTTAGCACTAGTAAGAAAAGAGGTCTGCCAAAACCTGTTCACAATATGAAATATACATGTATGGTTTTTTTTTAGCTTTAAATCTGTCTTTAGTCTGTTAGGTTTACAAAAAGAACCAGAATATCCTTGATTCTTTGAGAAATTACAGTATGGTATTGAATACTAGCACACTTCACATATATATAGTGGTAGACGTGTGACACATGCACACGCAGGCACACGCACACGCACAGTACTGTGCAAATGTTTTAGGCAGGTGAAAAAATGCTGAAAAGTAAGAATGCTTTAATAGATTATATTGATCAATTAACAAAACGCAAAGTGAGTGAACAGAAGAAAAATCTACATCAAATCCATATTTGGTGTGACCACCCTTTGCCTTCAAAACAGAATCAATTCTTCTAGGTTCACTTGCACACAGTTTTTGAAGGAACTCGGCAGGTAGGTTGGCCCAAACATCTTGGAGAACTAACCACAGTTCTTCTATGGATTTAGGCAGCCTCAGTTGCTTCTCTCTCTTCATGTGATCCCAGACAGACTCAATGTTGAGATCAGGGCTCTGTGGGGGCCGTAACATTACTTCCAGGACTCCTTGTTCTTCTTCACGCTGAAGATAGTTCTTAATGACTTTTGCTGTATGTTTGAGGTCATTGTCATGCTGCAGAATAAATTTGGGGCTAATCAGAGGTCTCCCCGATGGTATTACATGATGGATAAGCATCTGCCTGTACATCTCAGCATTGAGGAGACCATCAATTCTGAGCAAATCCCCAACTCCATTTGCAGAAATGCAGCTCCAAACTTGCAGGGAACCTCTACTATGCTTCACTGTTGCCTGCAGACACTCATTCGTGTGCTGCTCTCCAGCCCTTCGGTGAACAAAATGCCTTCTGCTACAGCCAAATATTTAAGATTTTGACTCATCAGTCCAGAGCACCTGCTGCCATTTTTCTGCACCCCAGTTCATGTGTTTTCATGCATAGTTGAGTCACTTGGCCTTGTGCCACATCAGAGGTATGGCTTTTTGGCTTCAAATCTTCCATGAAGGCAACTTCTGACCAGACTTCTCTGGACAGTAGATGGGTGTACCAGGGTCCCACTGTTTTCTGCCAATTCTGAGCTGATGGCACTGGTGGACATCTTCCGTTTGTGAAGGGAAGTAAGCATGATGTGTCTTTTATCTGCTGCAGTAAGTTTCCTTGGCCGACAACTGCTTCTATGGTCCTCAATGCCACCTGCTTCTATGTGCTTCTTCAAAAGAGCTTGGACAGCACATCTGGAAACCCCTGTCTGCCTTGAAATTTCTGCCTGGGAGAGACCTTGCTGATGCAGTATAACTACCTTGTCTTGTTGCTGTGCTCAGTCTTGCCATGGTGTCTGACTTTTGACAGTAAACTGTCTTCAGCAGCCTCACCTTGCTAGCTGAGTCTGGCTGTTCCTCACCCAGTTTTATTCCTCCTACACAGCTGTTTCTGTTTCAGTTAATGATTGTGTTTCAACCTACATATTGAATTGATGATCACCAATTACTTAACTCAGCCCACTGCTTTTACTCTGTGCTTCAGAAAGAATGAGACAAAGCATGTGTCCTCCAAAATATTCACCATTCATGTGCTATTTTTTTGTACTGCAATTCCAGAATGTCCACAGTCCAGGTATTACACTTTTAACAAGTCACATTTTGGTTTATTTATGATTTATTATTACAGATGCTATCTTTTTTCTCTGGCCTCAACCCAAACACAAGTTCAATAAATACAAATCTGTCCAACCTGTCTCGTTTTGTATGGATCTGTTTGAGATCTGTGTTTTTTGTTAATATATTTGCATGAGATAATCATCCTTTGTATAGAAATGTATTTCTTGATAAAGCTGTGTGAGCTGTGTGGATCAATGAATGTTAGTGCCTGGAAACCCCAAAAGCTTTGTTTATAGGGTTTAAGCTATTTGTGGAGGTGCAGTTCCTCCAATGGCATAGCAGAACTATAGGGAGTAGAGTGTCAGGTGTTACACTGATTGGAGATGGGATTTGATTATGCTACTACTTTGTGCTCCATCTTAGTTAAGAAAGTATGGTCATGGATCGCTAAACAACAGATAACCCAGTAAATATTGTTGTATCTAATCTCAGTTCAATTTAATCTATGGACATACAGAGCTGAGTTTAATTAAAATGTTTTGGAAGTGGGAAACCCAAAGTGAAGTGGATGTCAGATTTGTGTACTGTCTTCTGCCATTTAAGGTTTCAAAATCCTCCTCTCCCCTGCTACCTAATTTTTCACCTAGATTTTTTTGCAATTGGGCAATTTTGCAATTCAGCCTTCCAGCACCAAGAAGCATGATAATTTGGCTTGTCATACTGAAAGAACAATTGTCCCATTGTGATACATTAATCGGTACATCAGTAATTTCTTTACTAGAACATTTCACCAGGAAGACTTAATTTATCAACAGAAGTTTTGCTTTTGTATTATTTAATTATTTTAAGAAAGGAAAATACTGAAATCAGAAAATATGCTGTAACATATAAACTGTACAGTATATGAATATAATGTGAAGCAAAAAAAAAAAAAGGATGGAACCATATTGCTGCTACAAGGGGGGGAAATACACCTTTTCCCCCTTAAAACAGAAAAGAATCATAAATAAAATCTTTAACAAACAGTCAGTGGAGATTATTCCCCCCCATACATTCTTCTTCTTCTTCTTCTTCTTCTTCTTCTTCTTCTTCTTCTTCTTCTTCTTCTTCTTCTTCTTCTTCTTATTATTATTATTATTATTATTATTATTATTATTATTATCATTGAGCCTTTATTCATAATTTAACAATAACAACCAAGAACTGAGCATCATTATTATTAATTCACAAATTAAGGTGCCATAATAATAATTATTATTATTGTTGTTGTTGGGATTATTATTACAAATAATAATTTAAACCATTTCTAGTTCATAAATGTTATTTTCTCCAAGGGGAAAATCTAAAAACATGTAGTCCTATAAACCATCTGAAAACAATGGGCTGGACTGCTTACAGGGACACCTGTTGGAAAACAAATTAATTACAGTTCATGAAAACAGGTTGAGAAAAGTCTGCTTTAATAATCCCCAAAGTTCCTAGAAATCTGTTGGAAAACTAGGAAGCTTGCTTGTCACCTATCACTGATAAAGTAGTAATGGCCCCAAATGATAGCACACTTATTTGAGTTATAAATGCATTTGACTGTAATCATTTAAATGGGTCACTTTGTACTCAATCATTGTAACAATCATGTACACTCAACCATTTTTTACTTTTCAGATTACTTTATTGATCAGTTAAAGAAATCAAACAAGCTCTGTTGTATGCGAAAACATAATTAATTAACCTAAAGAAAACTGTAAATCGTCCTGGATAAGGGCATCTGCCAATAAATAAATACATTAAATAAATAAATAAATAAATAAATAATGGAATGCTCCCAATATCTGTACTTAATCAAGGATATGGGCATTTAATTTGTACTCATTTTGTTTCTGTATAATTTGTTTTATTGGTGAATTAGTCCGACTGAATTGTTTCTTGCCATTGTTGTTCTTTGTATTTAAAAGAAAGAAAGATAACGGGGTGTAAGTGGGGGTAATATTTGCAATATGCAGACGATAATATTACTATGAGAGTATGTACCTTAACTCAGCAAAATGCATATTTTCTGCAATTATGATATTAACTTCCTAGTGCTTCCTAATGGGGAGTTTGGGAACTCCTGGGCGTTTCACAGATAGTCCAGGGCTTCCTTGACACACCTAGACACTTCCCACGCAAGATAGGCAGCACGATAAATCAAAGGCTATTAACTCTCTTCAATTGTTATTATTGTCATAATGATTTAAAAACGATGGACTTGAATTTAAGAGCCTTATATAAATGTGCTTTATGTCACCTTTAGTGGGAGAAAGTGGCCCAGAAGAGGAGATCACAGAAACGTTTACAGCTTTACAGACAATCTTTCACATCTGTGTATTGTTTGGACAAAGACAATTCAGAAAACTAGTAATGTAAAATCTTTAATGGCCATTCAAACCACTCCCTTGGCTTGGAGGTCCTTAAACACAACTTTGCGTTTTATGAAGGTGTGTGTTAGAGGTTTTGTTGTTTTGGGCAATCAAACTGGTTTAACAGAAACCCCACAGGTGTTTTTATTTTTATTTTTTTTAATTTAATCATGGTTTCTAAAAACAGAACAAAGCCATAGTATTACACAGACATGATGCATTTGATTAATCACAGCATGGAATAATCCAAATGTCACAAAGGTTTCCTCTTGGATTTCAATGTAAAACGTTCAAAATCATAACTGTGAAAAGATTCATATGTGGATTAATACTGTATTATACGTTGATTACTTATATACCTATATGTAATTAAATCATGTGTATTGTATTATAATTCACCACACCTTTTTGTTACACAGTATAAGTGCCTTGTCAGATTTTTAGATTGCCTATTGCAAATATTTTACAAGGTTTTATGTGCAACAAAAAAACCAAAACAAACGGAAGTAGATCATTACGCAGAAAGACATTCTTTAGCCCTACGCAAAAGTTGTGCATACCTACAAATCCGCCGCAGCTGCTCGGGGATAGGAATTAGACGCATACCTTTGTCTGGCCGCAAATTTGATTTGCTCAGGAGAACAGAGTGACGCACTTCAGGAGTTAAACGCCGTACAAGCAGGACTTCAATCCATTCATAAAAGAGGGCAATGACTGGCTTCCAGGTTCTTCTGCTTCTGTTATTTTTAGGTGAGTTTTGCCATCTAAACAAAAACAATATTTATTACTACAATATATATAATCATCTGAACAAAATTGAACTATTGATTTACAATAGTTGTACAAACCGTTTGCAGACCCATTTTGACATCTGTTACAAGTATCATAACAGCATGCTGTGTTATGCTTTTCAAATAGATTATTTAAATGAATATAAACCTATTTTCCCTTTCTTACATAAACTAATTGTAAAAATCACGGTTTCTTTGGGTTGTTTTCAAATTCTAGATTTTATATCAAAGTAAAAATACAAGTATATGTCTCTGTGTGTGATGTGTGTGTGAGTGTATGTCTGTGTGTAAAAAGGCTTAGCAGTGTGTTTGAAATATTGATAATCTGTTGTAAAGGTGTAGTGGCAAAATGTCAATTCCCGACAAAACAAAGTCATAAATCAGTTAGCCATTATAGCAAATTACACATCTAAGGCAGTTGTAAATGGAGCAACCTGAGGACACTATACATGTCACCCACAAACTTCTATTTAGACGATTTCTCGTTGTAGAAATCTAAGTGCACATTCACATGTAAGACATATTTATGGTTACAGTATATCTTTAACCAAGAGGTGGTCAGATAACATTTGATATATATATCGTAATTCAAAATTAGAGGCAGCGTTTATGAACAGATACCAAGATAGTTGCAATAGAGTATACTTTAAAGTAAGAAGTACATTATTGCCGTGCTTTTTGCTTTCCAATTTTTTTGGATATATATAAACACAGATGACATTAGTGTACGCCAAAAAAAAAAAATGTTTAAAACGTTTTCCTTAAAAATAATTAATTTTAAAATATGATGATGGTGATTGGACAAAAATGGATTGCCAAGGACTGCACTACCAAGAAACAAAACAAAAAATGACTCAGATTTATTTTCTTTAATCCAAGTGGTAACATAACAATGTGCATTGTGTTTTAATTGTCTTCAGCTTATTAAAAGCAAAGGCACAGACAGGAATTCAGACAACCTGTACCAACTGCAAGGCAGGGGAAGCGATAAGAGATCTCTGCGGGGGGTTGTCATTATCATGCATTTTTTACCTCTTTTTGCTTGACTTTTCACTAGGTTAGTTGTGGTAAAGTCATCTCATGTCTTCTGTCCATTTCACACACAACATGCCCTGACCCAGAAGTGGCAAAAATCAGACTGGCAAGACTCTGGGTTTTAATTGAGCAAATTAACCAATGCGTTAATATAGTCTAATTACATGGGCCAGGAAAGGGATAACACCAAGATAGGTGAGATACCTAAACATTTCACACCCAAAAAAAGAAACCAGCACTTGCAAAATGAGCTTTATGTTTTTCCTTCCATTCATTGTAACAGCGAAACCGGCACAAGCCGCACCAGAAAACCTGATTCAAAGAATGTGAGTCCTGGCAAGATGTGAAGTTTTGATAAGGCGAACTGCAAATAAACCCCAATTGAACCCGGGCTCCCCTCTAAAAACACACATTCGTCTTCAGGCGAGTAATACAGGCAATGCACCTGTTGACAGTGATTAACTAGTCATTTTCGAGTTAAATACAATAAAACGTACAAAATAAAATACAAAACAATGAAATGTACCTTATTTCTTAAAAACAATCACACCACGTGTACATTGACTGACTGCTTACTATAAATTGACTGTAATTTAAAGCAATTATTAATATATCGATGATTGGTCATCAAATCTCCATGGTTTATTTGATAAACAGATTTGGATTAACTATTTCAACTTCAAAAGCATGTCCTCAGCTGTCACACTTTGTTCTTGCAGCTTTGTTTATATTCTGGTTGATTTGTTTTTGTTTTGTACAAATATGGCGTGAGAAAATGTTGCAGAAACGTATTACACTGAATGGTAGAATTTGTTGCCTGAGTGCTCATGTAAAAAATGTATGCTCAGTTTAAAGGCCCTTCTGTTATTTACCTTTTCTTTCGCTGTATTTTGTTTCTTGTAATATGCTTTTATTTTTTCTGAAATTTAGTTATATAAAAGTAATTTTATAGCGTTAATGTACGTTTTGACATCACTTGGAATCTACATTTTTGTGTTGCCACAGCGTCATATTGTAGTTGGGTAGATGTAGCTAAAATAAGTTGACAGCCCTATCGATGGCAGTTTTGCCTTGCAAAATTAAATAGCGTGACATACGTCTGGTTTTGTGGTGAAGGGTCATTATTAATAAGAATCAATCTGTCATGGAATCATTTTGACAAATAAATCCCCTTGAGTTTGTAAGCCCTGCATATTTTACTCTTGAGCCAGTCCTAATTTTAACAGCAGTGTAATTTAAAAATGTGTTTTGGACTGCAGTGGACACCTGTGTTTATGTCCTGAAAGGTCAATGGCCAATTGAATATGCATTTGTATTCAGCAAATTATAAATATTTCCACTGCATCCTTTGCTGATATTTATTTATGTATATAAATAACTTTTCTGATGTTCTGATCTCCATTTTCATGTCCCACAAAATTAGTTATTTCTTAGTGCCAGGAGAGGCTGGTTTCCATTTAATATTTATTATTAACCTACAGATAACATAACTAATAATTAAATGAGGACCTATTTAGTATCACCATTAAAAACAAAATTGAATTATATTATGCCATAATACACTGAACAAAAATATAAATGCAACATGCAACAATTAAAATGATTTTACTGAGTTACAGTTAATATAAGGAAATAAGTCAATTGAAGTACATTCATTAGGCCCTAATCTATGTATTTCACATGACTGGGAATACAGATATGCATCTGCTGATCACAGATACCTAGAGGAAAAATAAAAAAGGTAGGGTCATGGATCAGAAAACCAGTCAGTATCTGGTGTGACCACCATTTGCCTCATGCAGCGCAACATCTCCTTTGCATAGGGTTGATCAGACTGTTGCTTGTGGCTTGTGGAATGATGTCCCACTCCACCGCAATGGCTGTGTGAAGTTGCTGTTGGCGGGAACCAGAACACAGATGTCCCTGGTATGGTTACACATGGTTGGAGGCCCTTATGGTACAGACATGAGCGTTCAATTCTCTGGCAATAGCTATGGTAGACATTCCTACAGTCAGCATGCCAATTGCATGCTCTCTCAGAACTTGAGGCATCTGTGTCATTGTGTTGTGTGACAAAACTGCACATTTTAAAGTGGCCTTTTACTGTCCCCAGCATAAGGTGCACCAGTGTAATGATCATGGTGTTTAATCAGCTTCTGGATATGCCACACCTGTCAGGTGGATGGATTATCTGGGCAAAAGAGAAATGCACATTAACAGGGATGAAAAACAAATTTGTACATAACATTTTTGTGCATATGGACATTTCCTGGTATCTTTTATTTCAGCACATGAAACATGGGACCAACACTTTACATGTTGCATTTATATTTTTGTTCAGTGTAATGGAAACATTTAATATGTAAAGCAAAATTAATGCAATTCTATGTTAAGAATATATAAATATTTCAAATCCTTAAGCAACTTCCATTAAGTAAAATTGACAGTTTATTGTGACTCAGATGGTGAATTAATATACAAGGTACTGCATGGCAACTGGTAGGCTACAGAGTATTGATTTAGTAGTAGTAATTAACTAACAAAAGGCAGCATTTGTACAGGAGATTGTTAAAATCAGAATTAACGTAAAACCATATGTAGAGATATTGAAATTAATTTATTCCCAATTTGGCTTTTTAAAGCAAAAATAATTACATTTGTTAGTAGCAATACATTACAAAGGAACACCTGTATGGTGACACAAATAACAAGGGAATAAACTTAAAAATAGCAGGAGACTAAGCTGATCAAGAGTGTGTGTGTATACAGTCGGAATATTGAAAGCTGAACCCAGCACACCCAAAACTTACATCTAAGGCAGAATTGGCCTTCCTCTTGCAGTTGAACATTTGGTATGTATTGAGGATGTCTTGTCAGTTTATAAAAACAGAGACTTTCTGGGTGTAAGAAAAGGGAGAGACAGGAGGTGGGAGATAGGAAGGAGCATCTTGGTGAAGAGAGTTTTGTGTAAGGAAAAAAATCTTGAATTTAATATGGGCAGTAACAGGAGCCAGTGTAGAAAATGAGGTAGAGAAAATATAAGGTGAACAGCAGAAAAGTTGAAAAGGGCTCTTCATTTTTAACTGAAGGGGTTTTAAACATTTTTTTTAAGTTACAATTAAACATACCACTGTTTCAAATGAATGGGTGTGAATACTTTCGGACTTGTGTTTTAATTGTTGTCACTATATATTTGGTATAGTATTGTTTCTGTTACATTCATTTCTCAATTTATTGGCATTATGAGTCTAGAAGAGTAATTTTCAGTAAGTGCTTCAACTGTAAATCACTAGAATTGTATACAATACTCAATGCTTTAGACAGAATATTCTTTCTATGTACTTAACCTATCTTTCTAAACATGTAAACCTCTGGTTAAGCCTCTGTTTCCATTCCCTGGAACAGTATTTAAGTGATATTTCCTGTCTATTTAAGTATTTTGTCTGCTCAGCATACCACAACATGGCAGTTTATCTTTATTACGTGTGTATGCAGATAATACTTTATAATGTATTTATGTAATCCTATGAAAAAGGCATACGTTTGCATAGGAAAGTGGAAATAAAGGATATAAAGAGAAATCTAAATATCCCATGGAATATTGTGGCTAGTTCATTTAATGTAATCTCAGTGATTGATGATTTGGAGTGTTTAAAAAGCAGATGGTTTCATTGTTGGCTGACTAATACACCAATATGCACATCCTGTTTTGATGCAGGACTGAACAAGCATGAATACTATGTCAGCATCATGGACACTGGCTGTATCAACACCAATACACAACTCATCATTGCATCTGAATGGCGGATGTCAATAGCTTCAATAGTAGACTTCCAAAGAGCTTGAAATGTAACTGTGTTGCCAGGATTCTGTTGCCATCAACAATAGTTGGTTCCTAAGTTTTAAGCCATGGTAGGTATTCTTTGATGTGCTCTTAAATCACAATATCATATAATTATCTACTGTGAGCAATCTTTGAGTAATCTCAAAAGAGCAGTCAATGTTTTATCTGATGGGAATATAACAAAGTAAATGGTACATTTTTCAGATTTTGGAAGTCAGCAGTCAAATGCCTGAGATGCTCTACATTATCATAGACTAACCAGGAGGTTAGAAGTTTTAGTTTCTTTAAAAAACAAAAAACAAAAAAACATTTAATTACATCCTGTAGAATACCACAACTAATACTAGTACTACTATCATTGATACCAATACAAAGATAAAGAACCAAACGACACGCACACATACAAAATCATATTTAAGAAAACATGTATTGACAGATAGTTGTATCACAAACTTGTATATTTCTATGCTTAATACTCTTATACATACATTTTAGTAATTATGTAGAGACAAGCATATCTATATATTGATCTATTATATATGGAGAGAAATAGATCACATGCAAGTGAAAGGGGTATTGCACAGTTAACATTCGCAGACAGTGACATATGATCTAATTTTGAAAGGTTTAGCATTACAGCAAGATCAAATGGGTTACATGAGTGTAACCCTGACGTCAATTAACAACTGAAGCAGCAACCCTGCATTACATGGTGCAACTGTCACATTTGTTATTTGTGCCTGCTAGCAATTACATATTTCATTAAAGCTGGTGCCTGCCTTATGCCTGGAGCTATGAAAACTTAAAAGAAAACAATCTACATTTACTTCACGTCGATGACCTACGTCACACAGTATTTAACAGCCTGGCAGACCTCATTTTGCATAAGGACAATAAATGTTTACAGATGTTGAATGTTGGGGCTTACGCTGTTTCAGCAACATGAACATAAATGCTACTGTGGCGAGGGCTTCACAGGCTGTCAACACACATCTAAGCCTTTGAACTCAAGCCTTTGAAAGTTGAACTCTAGACAAAATCACAATGAAGAAAGCAATTATGACATTGAATTTAGTCATGCATTGTTATTAGGAAAGGTCCCATTCATTGTTTGCCATTCAGCTCAATTAACACAAGCAGCTTTTCTATTCCACATTCACTCAGCATGTTGATTGACCGTGTGATGGAGTCTACCTCATCCAATCGGTGTGACATCACACTGCATAATGTCTATTTAAAGTGGAGTAAACGTAACCCATTCAAAGTAATGTATTTATCTTCATGATTACAAAAGAGTTTCAGTACTTCAGTTAAAGCCAATTATAACATAGCCAGTTATAACATATCATATGCCAGTTATAACAAGTCATTGGAAAGAAATGTTCACTAGGAACATTGTACTCCACAGCCTTTTGTGTACCTACGTGACCACTAGCTTTATGAACAGTAATGTAATACACTGCTTTCGTTTGAGATTAAATAATTGATGAGAGGAAATTCTGCAGTACAATAATTCTTTTTAATATCAGATTTATTAGAGGGTTTTTGTACCATCAGTATCTACTGTGCTTAATTTCTTACAGTTACAATTCCATGTATGTGGCATCATACATTCTTCACTGGAGTCTTAAGGCCTGAATGAGGTCAGAAAAGTGGACCGCAATATAAGGGAATGGATGGAAACCCATAGTTAAGTAACCTATGTGGCCAAAATAATGGGTACTACAAACAAATGTGTAATGGTTAATTTTTTTGTCTTTGAATCGTGGCTGCACACCCAAGTGCCTTAGGACCTGTTGCTGACTGACGATGACCAATAACAATTCAAAGCTAGCTCCTAAAATATGGTGTAATTCTTTCATCTGAGCTTTTTCAAGTCATTCCCTTTATGAGGTGTTTCAAAACATCCCGTCATCCTGAGTGACAGTATTGCAGTAGTATAGAGTAGTCTGTTTATTTAAATATACCCAATAAAAAAAAAAGAAAAATACAAATATTGGCTCATTCTCGAGTCATAGCCCACAAAAGGCCCACCCAGTAACCATCCCTTGCTGACAGACAGTGAGTATCCTACCTTGACTATAATTTACAATCTGTGCCTCCTGCAAAACTATAAACCTCAGGCTGATTTGGGAAGATTTTGCAAACATGTTTTGCGAATTCCAATACTTGAAGTCATACTGTTGTATTTGGTATGCAACTTGCATATATAGCTTTTGTTTTGGGACCTGTTTGGTAATGTCATACCACTTGTATTCACTTACAGTTTTGCTTTTTTAATTTTTCTGCAATCCCTAGACCTTTTCCGGTACTTTGTAGGTGTGACACATCACACTGAAGTAATAACCATGGGAAGTTGGTCATGACAAGGGAATACTTTGCAGAACAAGTATATGTAGAAAGTACCTATTACTTTGTAATATAATCAAATGTTGTTTTAATCATGTTGATTTATGTCATAGGCTGTTCCTGGCTAAGGAACCCTATTTTGGGTGTATGAACGTGTTTTTTAATCCTTCTTAATCTCCATTGCACTGTAATGTGTGCTTATTAGTCTTTTAAAAAGACATGGTCCCAGGATGTTTAACTGTAAGTTTCACTTATATTAAGAGAACAATTTAAAATGGGAACATCATTTTAATGTATGTAATTGGCTTCATTCTTTATCTATGAAGTCATGCTTGTTATTGAGCATTATAGGATTTTTTCTGTTTATATATGTGAATATAAACAGTATATGAGAAAGTATGGGGAAAAAAAGTGACATAAAAGAAAAAAAAAATTGTCAAATAAATTATTCACATAGTAGAATCAGGTACAACATATTAAACTACAACATCCCTTAATTTACACCAAAACTTTAGTGTAAATTAACATTTAATCAATATGAACATCATTCCATCAATTAACAACAAGCATTACAATTAGGAACAATATTATCATTATTATCAATATTATTGTTGTTTCTGGGGAAAATACATTTTAAAATTCATACAAGGGGGGAAATGTTATTGTAGTGTAAAGTGACAACAATTAAGCTGGTTTTCCATTCATTGTGTTAATTCTTAACAGTTTATTATTGGTTGATAGGTACTGTAAGAAACCTTGATTGCCTATGTTCCCAGATCATGTTAGGCTGTGATGTTCAGGTCCTCTGAGGTGTGCTATGCTGGCAGTTCAAATCCAGGGTCTGAATGCCATTCCTCTACACATGTCTTGGTATTTTATTAAATTTGTGTTTCAATGACATCAAAGCTTCCAGTCCCTGAAGAGGTAGGAGGCCCACACCATGATAAAACATGTTTGAATTCTTGTTGCAGGCGTATCCATTTCATTCCCATTTGAACTTTGGTCCCTGCTTTAGAAACAATTTAATGTTTGTTTCATCAGATAATAGGAAGTTGTCAAAAGACAGAAGTACAGTTCAGTGTATGGCATGTGCTCACCTTTGTGTATGATTTTGAAATTAGGCATCTTGATCTTGTGTTGATCACCTGATGTTCCAGATTATACCAAATCATTCTGTAGGTTTTAGGTCACCTAAAAGATTACCTAGATATCTATTTGAATAGACATCCTACTTGCCCTTCCTGTTTTTATATAGTTTCACAAGGATTGCAAGAATTACATTGGAAGTGGACCCCATGCTGTCTTTGTCATGTGAGAGATATTTCGATAATTAGCAATTTCTGTCAGTAATTATGTATGTATTATATGACCATGACCATTTATAACTTACTAGAATATAAGTTAAAAAGATAACATTGTGTTTATTTCAGTTGTGTTAACATAATTAACTGTGCAATAGACGTTCCATTGTGCAAAAAGATGAAGACTACTTGATTACTACTAGATTATATATTAAAAAGCCTCAGTGACTGTGTGATCTGCATTTTGCAATTCTTTAATTGTTAATATAATGTTTTCTATACTGACATGGTACAAATTATTTAAAGAAAGAATAATACAAAAAAAAATCACTTAGAATTAGGCAAAATATGTGTGCTTACAGGAGAACACTTGACTAAGCATATTTCTTGTGATACTCAATTGCAGGGTGTGTGCATGTTGTGTCCTAACTTGCTTTTTTAGGAATGTGCAAAATATTTGGAGCCTATTTACAAATGCTCTGTAGCTCATCCCCTATGAGGAAAAACTGATACAAAACTGAACACCTGCATTTAGTATTACAAATATTCAGCCTCTAGGGTTTTCACTGGTTTTATACACAATATCTTATTCCTAATAATTATGTCAGTTTTAGATTTAATGGGACCCTACATAGAATAAAACTATTTACTGCACCATGACACCTAAAGTTCTGCCTTGGTGGGTTAATATAATCATTATCTCATCTTTAAGTTGCGGGAGTTGATTCAATATTTATTTTGTGTCATTTGCAGCTCAATACCTACAGGAGTCGTAGCATACCAGTAAGGCATACCCATAACTGTATTTAATGGTCCAGTGTGCCTACGGTAATTTAAAATGCAACTCTATTTCATGTCAACATTTATTAAATTACATTAAATTATGTATAGCCAAAATAGATGACTGTTTATACAATAAAAGCATTTAAACTTCAACAGGATTTATTGAAATGTATTGAATATTGGTCAATGAGTAGAAAACATATTTATATTAGCGTTGTCACCTGCCCCCACAATCCCTAGACATTTTGAGACCGAACAGGTAAAAATACCCTTAATCTGAAGTAAATAAACTTGTTAATGTTAATTGCCAAATTACCATGTGCAGCTAATAACTAATACTTATCAGGTGAGCATCACTGTCTCTGAACTGCCATGACTAACAGCTGGCCATTGTTATTGATTTGAAAGGGAGAGTAATTAATAGAATGTAAATAGTAACTTTAAAAACAAGCACCAATTGAATAAAACACACACTTTCAAGCATTATATTAATTATTAGTAGTATAATGATAATTATAATTGTTTGCTGTGCATGGTAATTCTGCACGAATATTCATATTAGCAAAAGTGTTTAGTTAATTGCTTTCAGTTTATTTGCAATTTTAAAATCCTCTCCTATCTCGGAAGGATTACGTGGCCAGATGACAAGCCCAGTTGATATAAAGTAGGAGAGCAAACAGTTTGCTCAATTGAGTCATTCAGAAATAAAAAGATCATTAAAGATTATTTTTGCTGTTCCCTGACCAACCACAGTAACTGAATAACCATGTAAATAGTTATGGTTAAAGGTCTTATTTATTGCTTTTCTGAAATAAAAGCACTTTAATTTAATTATTTTTGAAGATACACTTCAGTTTCAGTCTTAAAGTTGTGAAATCCTCTGCAAAATTGAAATATTCATATTACAAAATACAGGGAAATACTCCTTATACTGATATGTATGATACCATGTAACATTTACCTTCAAGTGTGTTTACCATTCTGTTTATTGCATATCAAAGAGGGAAAACATGTTACGACCTCATGAATTAGTAAGTTCTTTATTGTCAGCAGAGTTATTCTGGTCATGAACAAAATAATGTATATAGTATATAGTAACATTTCAAACTGTAGGGTTCTCATACATAATACATTGCACCTAAACAGGAACCACTCTTACAAGAGCTACAGACTGCATACTAAAATCAAACCACACTCACACCTGCACATCCATAGTGAATAGACAAGGGAAAGCACACAAGAACGGGAACACAGAACAACAAGTCCACCCCCCAAAGTCCCCATAGCAACTATCTGCAGTGGGTGCTGACCGCTGCTCTGGCCACACAGTCTGCAGGGCAACTCCCATGATCCCCTGTGCCTGAGGAAAAGGGCAACAGGCAGCGTTGCAATATTAAGATGTACCTCTGGGTATGCTTCTTTATGTAATTCGATTAGAATACAATCAAATTTGACCTTTAAAAACATAACAGCTGCCATTGTAATCTGACCTTGGCTGCTTTGTTGCACAGGGTAATGAATACAGGTCCTAATTCTTGTCATGATGCTTTGTATTCATACTCTGCATTGTAATAAGGTTTCTGTTGATACTCAGCTTCAGCAACCATTTACCTTGACTACAGAACACCTCCTCCTACTACAAGAATACAATTTCCCATTGGTACAGGAAGCGCTTAAAAAGTATTGCAGTCCAGTATATTGATAGAAATGTGTTTTATACTTAGACTTGCAATGGGAAGAAGCACTGACAACCACCCTCATAAATTCCAGAATATAATACAACTTTATTTGATAACCCTGAATGATTTTGCTATTGATAAGAAAAACGAACTTAAAATTTTTAAGTCAAGTACTGTATATGGCTTTCTAATCATGTACATCTACCATTCATAAAGCCTGTGCACTCCACTATTTCTGTTGTGGAACAGGGCTGTTAGTAGTCCTTAATTAGTATTATAGTAAATTGATAATTTATACAGTTACTGAATAATTTGAACTTGTAATGACATTTCAAAAGTAAATGACCCCAATTCCACACTTGCACTACCACTTGATAAAGAATAAATACCTGCTTTCCAATACACACCCCTACCATTCACAATTTTGCACTTGTCTAGAGCTTGTGCCCCCTAGCTAGCATGCAAGTTTGTCATAATAATTTTCCCAGTTCGCCTGCCTCAGTTCAACTCCAGCCCTCTTCTATGTGTCATGCCTTCTGCTTCCATCTGGACACCTGCAACCCCATAGGCCACAGTCCCAAGTGGCCAGGTTGCCTTCCTGAATTTAGACTTGAAGAGAGGATATTACGAGGAGATTCTGGTATTTAAAATCCCAAAGGGTTACTTCAAACTAGATAATGCAAAAGTGACTGACCCGATTCCTAGTGAATATTAGGAACAGGTATTGTTAGGAATGAAAGTCGAAAGCACTCTTTAGATACAAAGAAAACTACCCAGCCATGCAGCTGAACACTACACTTTGCATTATAAATGGACTGAACACACCAGGGATTGATTAGATACTCTAATGAGCAAGATGGGCTCCTCTCATTTGTATACTTTCTAATGTTTTTATGTTCCTTCAGGTCTGCTTCATGTGCCACATATCCACAGTACAACACCATCTCCAACATGTGGGCCAGGACAGTTGGAATGCTCAACATCAGGTTGTTATTATTAATAATAATCTGTTGTATACAGGCAACATTATGCTTGTGAATGAAATATGATAACCTATGTGTGTACAGGAGGACAAGTTTGGTGGAAAAAACTTATCCTGTCAGTATTTGTTTTTATTTTAAGGAAGAAATTTGTATCAGCTATCAGAAAAATCTGCTGAAGTACACACATATTTAGTATGCATGGTCACTTTTGAGATCCGATAGAGCTGTTGTCTCCATTCTTGGTCCTGGGGAATCAAGCAATTCACCTCTTAAATTCAGGGATCTCTGGTGTAAGACCTTCTGTCTTCAATTTACTACAAATTACTGATACCTTTCAAATTCACCAGAATTAAATGGTTTCTTGGTGGTTCTTATTTAGTCGTAAGGGATCTATAGAAAACCTGTTAGAGATTGGGCTTTCTAGGACCACAGTTGGACTACAACAAAACCCATTTTTCCAATTGATATCATTATCAGAGCTTCTTGGATAGGTTGTCATTGTGAACAAGAATGTGTTCTCCCACGACTGAGCTGTTGATGATAGTTTTGAGTAATGATTCTGTTAAATGTCCTCTGCCAGCAGTATCCCCAGAAAATTCCAATGGAACTCCACACATAGCAGAAGTGAGAATGCAGAAGTGTGAATCAGACATGGATACATACTGCTTTCATGGGGAGTGCATGTTTCTGCTGGACATTAATGAACACCATTGCAGGTGAGGTGATCGATTTCAAAAGGAAAATGCTCTTTAATGGATGTTTGCATATTCTTGCTAAACTCATAACGGTCTTGCATTTTGCAGGTGTGACCAAGGCTTCACTGGGCCCAGATGTGCTCACTCGGACCTGGTATTCAAGCCACTCAGTGATGAATATGTGATTCTCACTGTTGTGTGTGTGGCTTTGTTCTGTGTAGCTGGAGCAGGAGCATTTTACTTCTTCTATAAATGGTATGAAGTGTTTCCACATTTGTACTTTCATTGTATTTTCACTTACTCCTTGCAAGTCTTATGATGTGGGGGGTGCTATTATTACTAATCCTATTACCTATTTCTCTTGTATGTCACATACCAATGCCAACTGGTAAAGCTAGTGTTAACAAGGGTTTTCTTTAATTATTACCAGTGTAAGGATTTAAATATTATAATCATTGTAGTTTTAATATTTGTAACAGAAAGTTTAATACCATTAGTAATGGCAATGATCATGGTTTTGGTGGTTTTCTTTCATGCCTGGAATTTTTCAAAATGAAACAAAGATGTTTCCAGCATATAAACCTACATACTGTGTGAACCGCACTTCATAGAATTATAATTTTCCTATTTCTTGTTTTGTTTTGACAGGTACAAAAAGAACAAGTGCACTCCAAAAGAGAAGAATTACCAAGAAGTGCAGCTTGCATGAAGGAAGATGTCTTTAAAGAATGTAACCATTAGGATATAAAATCTGTCAGGCCTGGAGAAAAACAACCAAACAATTTTTTTTTTTCTAGTGCTCCTGTTATGAAGACTTGACTTATTTAACTATGGAGAATGTTTCCTTAAAGAGTATATATGTCACTGACTGTAATTATTTATTGCTTCAAATGAATTAATTACAATAATGGATAAACACATGTTTTAAGGAGAGCAGCACTACTGATATTATTATTAATAATAATAATAATAATATTATTATTATTATTATTATTATTATTATTATTATTATTATTATTATTATTATTATTATTACTATTATTAAGTAGTAGTAATGATAGCTGCAGGAATAGAGGCTGGAATTTCAGTACTAAAATTTAAATAATAATGAACGAATGGTTAGGTATCTGGACTTTAAATTAGAGGGTTGCGGGTTTAATCCCAGGTGGGGGACACTGCTGTTGTTTCCTTTAGCAAGGTACTTTACCTAGACTGCTCCAGTAAAAACCCAGCTGTATAAATGGGTGATGCATTGTAACAATTGTAGCTGCCCTGGATAAGGGTGTCTGCTAAGAAATATATAATAACTCAATAGCGACCAGGTTCAGTTTGAAATAATTTGAAAAGGATTGATGTATAATGCATTGTGCTGCTGAACTTATTTTGTCACATTCCCTTAAAAAGTTTCTCAAAATGGCAGCTTCCATTTTCTCACAGTGACGCTTCTGCAGGATTCTGTTTCAACCACTGATAAAATGTGTGCTTTGAAAATGGGCTAGGCCGCTTTATTGCACTTGCAAATGCATTCTTTGTCTTTGCTGATAAAAAGATAGCTGTTCTTCGGCTATTCCAGTCTTTTCATTACCTGCATTATAAGTGTCACATGTATTTGTAATTCCCGATCCTCACAATAGAATGTCAATGACTCTTTACAACCCTACGCCTTTGAAGCAAATACCTTCCTGTAATTAGTAAGTGGATAAAGGACATAGTTTAAAAACACACCCTTCTGCACCTCAACTAGTTGTGGGAAAAGTTCAGTCATTCTGTACGAGGGCAGAGGAAACGTTTCAGATTACACAGATTTCTCATTAAGTATTTGGATATATTTGGTAGGTGCAGCTCTGGCACTTTCCTTTTCATTATTACCTTACATGAACTGGGAACTATACCTACCTTTAGACAGTATTTTCTTAGCTGCACCCTATCCAGACCAAATCATATTATTAAATATTGTATTGTTTCAAAGTATAGAACCACCATTGATATATATTTATATTGGGGTACAATGAGACGTGGGCAAAAATATTTCCTTCCAATCTATTCCATTTAGGTACACCCAGCTCCTTAATTATATATTTATAATAACTAATTCATGGAAAAAGACAACATTTAATCAGTAAATAAAGGTGAAAAGAAACCTATTGGGTTAAAGTCTACACAGATGTTTGCTGAATAAGTTTATTGCATTCTAAATAGAGTATTTTGACTATTTAAATATTTCAAATACATGTTTTATTTAATGTAAAATGTATATGGCATAATTTAATTCTTCACAAACTTCTTATCCGGCCCCTTGACATAATATATTCCGAATTGGTTTCAATTAAGGGGTGTCTGGACTTTTGTTGGGGTGGTTATTATAATGTAAAATTAGCATTCAGCCACTATGTGGATGGTCCTGAACATGAATACGTTCTTTTTTACATTAGTAGTTTTAAAAGCTTTATACGTAATGTTTCATGATGATTCCTTGTCAATGTCACTGTTTTGATTTGAAAAATATGTTTTACTTTTTATACTTTGACAAGCAAAAAGTCTTCCTTTTCATTGTTACCATATAAAGCACAGGTCAAATCTGCTAGCAAGTACTGTCCAGCAGAGGGCATTGGATACTCACATTGTGTAGAAAGAATGCTTTGCCAGTGGTCTCCAACCCTTGTCCTTCAGACTGTATTGGTCTTTTCAGTGAAGGACTAAAACTAATCTTGTCTATTTAAGTTATGTATTAGACCAATAAAGTAACTGACAATGCAGTTGGAATAAAATAACAAGATTGCATAACTCTGTGGGACCAGTGTAGGAGATCCCTGCTCTAAGCTACTTTCATTTCAGATACAAGACATTTTGTATATAGTGTTTGGAAAATAAAGGCATCTTTAGCCAGGAGAAATGTTTTTATAAAAATAATAAAAATGCTGAAATTACTCTACTGCAATTAATATGTTGTGTATCTTATATATATATATATATATATATATATATATATATATATATATATATATATATACACTCACCTAAAGGATTATTAGGAACACCATACTAATACTGTGTTTGACCCCCTTTCACCTTCAGAACTGCCTTAATTCTACGTGGCATTGATTCAACAAGGTGCTGAAAGCATTCTTTAGAAATGTTGGCCCATATTGATAGGATAGCATCTTGCAGTTGATGGAGATTTGTGGGATGCACATCCAGGGCACGAAGCTCCCGTTCCACCACATCCCAAAGATGCTCTATTGGGTTGAGATCTGGTGACTGTGGGGGCCAGTTTAGTACAGTGAACTCATTGTCATGTTCAAGAAACCAATTTGAAATGATTCGACCTTTGTGACATGGTGCATTATCCTGCTGGAAGTAGCCATCAGAGGATGGGTACATGGTGGTCATAAAGGGATGGACATGGTCAGAAACAATGCTCAGGTAGGCCGTGGCATTTAAACGATGCCCAATTGGCACTAAGGGGCCTAAAGTGTGCCAAGAAAACATCCCCCACACCATTACACCACCACCACCAGCCGACACAGTGGTAACAAGGCATGATGGATCCATGTTCTCATTCTGTTTACGCCAAATTCTGACTCTACCATCTGAATGTCTCAACAGAAATCGAGACTCATCAGACCAGGCAACATTTTTCCAGTCTTCAACTGTCCAATTTTGGTGAGCTTGTGCAAATTGTAGCCTCTTTTTCCTATTTGTAGTGGAGATGAGTGGTACCCGGTGGGGTCTTCTGCTGTTGTAGCCCATCCGCCTCAAGGTTGTACGTGTTGTGGCTTCACAAATGCTTTGCTGCATACCTCGGTTGTAACGAGTGGTTATTTCAGTCAAAGTTGCTCTTCTATCAGTTTGAATCAGTCGGCCCATTCTCCTCTGACCTCTAGCATCAACAAGGCATTTTCGCCCACAGGACTGCCGCATACTGGATGTTTTTCCCTTTTCACACCATTCTTTGTAAACCCTAGAAATGGTTGTGCGTGAAAATCCCAGTAACTGAGCAGATTGTGAAATACTCAGACCGGCCCGTCTGGCACCAACAACCATGCCACGCTCAAAATTGCTTAAATCACCTTTCTTTCCCATTCAGACATTCAGTTTGGAGTTCAGGAGATTGTCTTGACCAGGACCACACCCCTAAATGCATTGAAGCAACTGCCATGTGATTGGTTGGTTAGATAATTGCATTAATGAGAAATTGAACAGGTGTTCCTAATAATCCTTTAGGTGAGTGTATATATATATATTAAAATGTTTTGTAAAGTAGACTACAAAATCGTTTTTTACCAAAGAAGAATTCTACAATCATGAACATTTGAACAAATAAACAAATGGATTATAAACAATAAAACTAAAAAGGATTCCACCCTATCTGAATTTTTAACAGTTATCTGCATTTTAATCACTTTAAATAACAAATGTTGCCCTTTTAATTGTCCTAGTGTTGAAATGCTGATAAAGTAATCCTGTCCCCAGGAGTCCTTTATTTATGCTTTATTTAAACTTCTATTACTAGGTACTATATTATTCTTCTGATGATGGCTTGACAACTCTTGATTCTAAATTGAACTCAAATCTCTGCTGATGTAATAGTTCTAATATATGGTATTGTATGGAAATCTACATATCAGTATAATCTATATAGCATTTTTGCTAAGGAAGCATTTTGACAGATCAAAATTTAATATAATGTAAATCAGTGTCCATTAATATAGTGTAATGGATTGTTAGGATTATTGTTAATAAAAGTCTATTAAAGAACTTAGTCTTACCCAGCAACCCAATCCGAGTCCACCAAACCAACCCAATTTACCTCTGAATAATCAATTCAATTAAAATCCACCCAAATAGTTTGTGATTTAATATCCAAATAAATGCAATCAATTTTAGGTTGGAATCTCTGTACAGGGTCATTTGTAAAAACCTAAAATGATTTCCTTCAACAACGAGAACCTTGCTTCACAAATGTCTTTGTTATCAAGTAAGGATGCTTGGGATAGCAGTAATTCTTTGTATTCCATATGCAGCTTTAATGAAGTCAGTATGAACACTAAACATGATAAAACATTACCCAAAGATTCTTCAGGTAGAAACAAGTATCTGGCAGTGTCTCGGTAAGAATAAGTATTTTAACTTCAAGGTTTTTCAGTCTTGGTAATATCTCAACCATAGTTTTTTTCTTTCTACGCATTGTTTTCTAATTCGTCTTTTAGCATTTAATATTAAGTAGTGCAATGTTTACAGGGAGATCCCTTGCAAATTCTGATTACACTGAACACATTACAAACCAGTTTAATCTTGGAAGCAACTTCAAACAACGTGAGCAATTCTCCAAGGAGCATCAACATTCTAAAGTGCGTATATGTTAGTGAACCCAAACACAATACCATCTGTGAGCCAAAGATCCCACACATGCACCCCTATACACAAGAATGTAAATCATACCTTTTTTCCCAGTATTTATTACAAAATTGTAATCAGTCAATCTGTTTTGAGGTTTTTGTCATCTTTCCATTTCCTCAGGAGTATGTAATCTTCATTTCATCAGTTTCCCACGTTAGTGAATGGTATCTTTAATTTCAAAAATAAATCATCAGATAATTACTTCACCCAGAATCTGTTAAGGAAATACACACTTGGCGAGAGAGAGCATGTTGCTTTCAAAAAGTCTTTAATTTCATCAGAATGCCATTTAATGTGTTTATTCTTTTATAAAGCATACAAACAAAGATTAATCATACAATACAATATTATGTAATACAGTTGAAAAACTTGATCTCAGTAAGGAGACTAAAACATCACAGTATTGTATAAACAGAAGGCTGAAAAATGAGAATTCTGATTGTATTGAATGAACTTAGCTATTCAAAGTATTAACTGATTAAACATAAACTACTGGTGCCATAACAGATCAGTCAATGGAAGGAACCATCAGATATGCATGCTTATAAACCACTGCAGTTAATACATTAATTAATTAATTAATTAATTAAACTCAGATTCAGGAAATGTATACACATTTTCACATGCTTACTGAACAAAGGTCTTGGGATTCTGTAACAGGTTCAGCTTCATTTCAGCATTCTGACACTGTCTACCTCTTCCTGTTGCACATTTGGGAGAACATTTTTGTAATTGCACAACATTTTTGTAATTGTGGCCCATAATAAGTGATAACCATAAAAGGGTACTGTGTATAGCTGCCCCCAATTCTACAAAAATACAGTCAGTAGCAGAACATAATCATGATTAAATAATTGTATAATGTAGGGTTAGTGTCTAGTTAATTCCTCTGAACTTTACAGTGAACTCCTTTATTAAACGGCCTTTAAATTGTTCCATACACAGCAGTAATCAGTAATCAGCATTCATACCAAAGAAAACTATTACAAACTCTCATTTCATTACCCTTTAAATGGGTTCTCTGTAACCAGTACAGTCACATAAATGTAATTAATTAAAGCATAAGACTTTCAGTGTCACCTCTTTTAACATTTAAAAATGCAGGTGAGAGCCACATTGCATATATAGGGGGTCATTAAATGTATTAGTAGCTGCATAATACCTGTAATCAACCACTGTAACCCCAAAGTAATAGTAACTACTTCAACAGGAATGATCCAGACCATACTCCACTCACTGAAATATGCCATTGTGATGTTTTTGCACAGCCACGTCCCAGTAAATCCCCATCATATTTTCCGATACATTCAAACATCCGCAGGGATGCGTGATACTCCGGCTCTGGTTTATTTAAATTAACAAACTCAGCAATGTTTCCGTAAGTTGATAATGACAACATTTACATATAGTTATATAATGCCATTAAAAAAAGCAGTGACTTTGTTCACCTAGTTATGTATGTCTACAAACCATTTCTTGCATTTGCAAATACTTTGTATACACTTTTACTAAGCATCATATTGCGATTCTCTTAGCAGATCTAACAAATTAACACTTGAGCACTTAATGGGATTTTCATTAAATTCGTTTTTTATATATTTAATTATAAGGTATAAAAGTTTAACCATTGAAAAGCATGGCAAAACAAAGGATATCATTACCTTGTCATAAAATTACTTGGAGAGCTATAAGGTCTGTTTTTAATTCTTACCAATCACTCGATTACTTCTCAAACAGTAGCACTTTGGGATAAATTGTGAAACTTTTTTTTTTGAGGCCATCATGCAGCCATCTTGATTTTCATAATTTTCATTTTGTCCCCAAGATAATTCCTACTAAGTTAGTCAAGTACAGAGTCTTTAGTCAGAAGAAGTTTGAAGTTTGGGCACTATTCACAAAACTGGGGGGATAGGTGTTCATTTTTATATAAAAATGTACTGCAGCAATGACGCAGCAGCACTTTATTTTCACATTTCGGTTGTAATCTCCTGTACACAGGATGATTCTTACTGAGTGTGCGTTGGATGGAGTTCATAGTGTTTGACCAGAAGCAGTTTACAAATGAGAAAAGAAGATGAAAAAATAAGCATCATAAACTAATCCACTATAGGTTTCCAGACATTCTGACTTGGGAACCAAATAACATATCGTACATGCTTGGGTAATCCCCTAATACGTTTCCATAAAGAAATAGCCCTGCAATGCATAATAATACAAATTAAGTATTATCTATAAAGACATATTGATTTGTTACTGCATCTACACCAGGGTTGAGGACATATTAGGAACTAAACTGATTGAATGTTTTTAATTACATACAAATGGAACAACATCAGAAACCGTCAATGCTATTTGGTTCATTGTAAGTGAGAAGGAAAATGACTTCAATGTTGTAAAAACATTTTTGGAATAATTGGCATTGAACAGAAAGTTATTACAGGGCCAGACAACACTCTGACCTTTGCATTGCTTGTCTTCATACAAAAACAAGAAATAATTAATATTTTTTTAATGGATGGAAGATGATAGGGAGCATTCCATTGAACACAACAAAAACACAAAGAGTCTGTTGATACAGTAGCTAGACAACACTATTTTATGGCGTCTTTAGTAAAAATATGAATACTTCATAACATCTTTAATAGAAGAATATGAATACCTGTGTCAGGCTTATATAAAGAAAAATGCTGAATTTTTATATATACATATTGCACACCTTTCATTTCAAGTTATTCAGTTATTCATTTAGTTTGATACATATTATAAATTCAGCTATACCTAATGATCAATTACAATTTTTCCAGAGTTCTTAGTACTCTTTTAGTCTTAATAAGCCTGTACAGATAAGAGCTGATCTATCTTTGTAATAGTAGGGGGTGCAAATGATTTGGACTGCCACTCTTGATATATATGAAGTGGCAGTGACAGGTACATAGTAATAAAGTAAAAGAAAAACAAATTATATAAAAACTGTGAAGAGTTACAAATATTTGTTTTGGTTAGGTTAGATGGAGATGGAGAGAAAGGGAGGACGAATAGACTTAATTTCTAAAAGCCTAAAGAAAACAATTACAAAATAATTGTGTGATTTTGAATGCATTTTGTAGCTTACACATACCAGTTAATGTACAGTTCTAAGCAAATGTTCAGAAAACACTCTGTATCTGTTAGTGTTAGGAATACTTCATAATGTCTACGTATTCATTTATCAATTAAGTTTATTTATTTACTTACATATTTGTTTATTTTAGTTTTAATTTTACTGTCAATGTTACAGTGAAAACTGTGAAAATTATTCAGTAAAGAAAAGAATCCTGAGGCAATACTTTTTCAGGAAGATGAGTCACCACTGCTGTGATGTGATTGGTTGCTCTCACTTCACATGCTTTATAAGCTGAGCTATAAGGTGCAGTATTCAGTGACAGAACAAGCTACCAAAAGGATCTGCCAGAGAATTCCTAAAGAAAAAAGAAACATGTTCACTTACAACATTTACCGGCTATTCTTTACCATTTCATTAGGTAAGTTTGAATTCTGTTTTGTCTGCTCTTGAAAGAAAGATGAAATGAACATTTGTAAAACATAAAAGTGGTACTCTGCTTCTCAAGTATATATATCAAATCACAGGAAAGACCTTGAATCATTTTATCAAATATTAAGTAAATTAGGAAATCTACTCTACTCGTTAGCTCTACTAGTATTTGTAGTTAGCTTTTCAGTGATACATTTTAATTTACTTTATGGCTTATATACTTGCTATATACAATACTCAGAATGTCATGTGGTATAAAGTTATTTGATCATTTTCAATTGAGCAGCCTTTTGCAGCCATAAAAGATCAATTTATTTGTTGACACATGTTTATAGATGTTAGTAATTTTGTATTAGCACAAGATACAAAGATGTCTTATCATGCGATGACGTGAAACAATCTCTTACTTCTCTCCATAGCCTATGGGTGTATAGGAGCTCTGGCCTCTGACTTGGATGAGGGAGATACTAAAGCTCCCTTGCCTGCTACTGTAGCTTATGATCACAGTGGAACAAGTAATGTGTCATCAGGAGACAGTCTCGAGTACACGAATGAAGATTATGAAGATAACGAAAATGAAGGGGATTTGTCCACATCAGAAGGCTCATTCTCGAGGGAGGCTGATATTATAAGAGGTACTTAACTAAACCTAATAATAATAATAATAATAATAATAATAATAATAATAAGAAGAAGAAGAAGAAGAAGAAGAAGAAGAAGAAGAATACAGGCAGCATCTGCAGATATTCCAGTTTTTATACACAATGTTGATTGCGTATCTTCAGAAAGAAAGTCTCTTAATTCACCTACCAGACATCTAGTCAGTACCAGTTTCGTGAATGCTGCCACATCATCACCATCACTCATCTCAATAGCTCCATTAAAGAATGAATAATGATAGTCTATTCAAGCATGCATAGTGTAACTGTATTTGTTTTACAATACAAACAAATGTATTTTTATATATTGTTTTTCAAAACCAAAAGCAATTTAAAAGTGAACTCCAGCAACAATTATTACTGCCTGAATGCTCAATATGGCATTCCACAGGTACCCTGTAATATGTAGGACAGTGATCCAGTCCATGGTCCATGATTTAGTTTCTGTAGTTGCTTGGAATATGAGTTTCATGAACATGGTCAAACAGGATCTATTGCAAGAAGTGTCGTTCCTTAAAGTTTTTCTTGTCATCTTTTTGTCACCTTTCTAGTTCAACCAGTTGTCAAGCCCGAAGACAAGGGAAAACCAAAGAGAAAGGGAAAAGGAAAGCGAAAGAACAAGTCCAAGGGAGAAAAGAATGACAAGAGCACAAGAGAAAAAGAAAGGCAAGAGAAGGAGAAGGATACGACACCAGACCCTTGCGCAACCACACACCTGGACTACTGTATCCATGGACACTGTAAATACATGGAGGAATTGAAGGAAGCTACCTGCATGTGAGTAATATGGGTGTTCTTCCTCCTGCCTAGAGCATGAATGAATCTATTCTGGCATTCTTGTTTTTTTCCACCTAAGCTCTCTTTGTTTAAAATGAACTACATAATTATGAATTCAAAAATGCATATGATGTTTCCCTGCCTATGTTCAGGAGAAATCAGTTTGCTTGCTTTCCTGTTGAGGGTGTTCACAATGCAAAGACCCCACCATCACAGGAAACAGTGCTGTTTGTAACCTTTAACACAGTTTAATGAGCATACATTGTTTTTTTTGTTTATTTTAATTTTAAAATACTGCAGCAACACCATAAAAGAGCATTATTTACTATATATTATATATTTAGTATATGCATGACTGTTTAGTAACTGTATCCAAATAGGCTGATATCCAGTTCTCCAGGCAACTACAATTTAAATTAAAACAAATCCAATAAACCCTGTAGCTGAGTACCTGAGTTAGCCCCCTTTCCCCAGACACGTTTTGCTGGAGGGGAAGGTTTTCAATTAAACAACATGGCAATGAACTGCAGCACAGTACTCTTTACCTCTGTGTGCTCAAGGTTAGTCACTAAGTGCACAAAGGTGTCCAGGGATATTCTTAAAGGCATCTGCTAATAAATAAATAAATAAATAAAAATTATTATTATTATTATTATTATTATTATTATTATTAATTCTTTTAGTCCTGGAGCAATTCTTTCAAATACATTTCTCCTCCAGAAGGAATGCTTAAATCTCCCTGTAAGCAAGTGCTTTTAGTCATTGTGAACTGGCAGAAACACTCTATATATTGGAATTTCTCAAATTTCATACAATGGATGTTTTATCATGATTTGTTTATTTTTGTAATTTACCTGTATACTATGGAAATATGGAATTCAAGGCTTGGGGTGTTTTTGTGACTTGTAAATCATTACATAAGCTACAGTTGTGATTATCTGACTCGCAATATGGCCAAAGTCCAGTGCTGAGTGGCTTATTTTTTATTGTTCCAACTTAACCACTCACACAAACCTCACAAAAGCATGACTTTACCAATAGATTCCAAAGACAAGTGTCAAACTAAAAAAATATTTCAAAATCCATATGGAAAATGTACCTGCAGTATCAGTGCATTTATGGCACTAAAAAAACAAAAGGTAACACTCCTATATATATATGCAGTTGTATATAAGGCCAATGTCCATGTTTTTTACTGGTGGCATATATTTCCAAAATGATTCTACTACTACCATGAACATTTACTAATACTTCTACTTCTGCTACTACTACTACTACTACTACTACTACTACTACAACTAATGCTAATAATAATAACATTAACAACAACACATGATATCATTTTACAAAGACACATCTCACGGATGACATTTCAACCAAACAATTTCTGGAATTTGAAGCGTACTCCTGGGTTATTTACTGTTGGTTCATTTGTGGCTTCAGAAAATATTAGTTACTCAATATACTGCCACAAATATTTTCTTTGGTACACAATGAGACATTAACAATTCCTGAAATTGCACAACTGTGGTTTGGTCATAGCAGGTATGTGAAGAATAAAGTCCCACCCACAAGAAACACTTAAATCTTGCAAAATGTGAAAGAGATTTGAGTCTAAGTAACCTTCCCAAGGGTTCTCCAGTCCATTTTCTGGCCTGCTGCTATAATTAATTAATATTTATAATTAATTAATAATTATAAATAATTAATATTTTCTGGAACCATTTGTACCATTATTATCAATGTTATTATCAAGCTTCAGTTTGGCTTGAAAAATGGAACAAGGAATTTAAGATTGAAATATTCTCACATAAAGCAAGGATCTTGATGTTCAGCTTACAAACTGATTGTAGTGGGAATTATCTATCTATTACTTATCTGTAATATCTATATACTGTGCATGGTATGTTCTGGTGCAGTTGTTGCCAATGATAATACATGGGTTTTGAATTGCATGAATCCCTACTTATTTTGGTTTTAACTTTCATGTTCATTTGCACAGATGTTTAAAAGGATATGATGGCGAGAGATGTGGGATCCAGTTATTGAAAACTAAAAAAGAAGAAGAAATGAAGCCCACAGACATAACTCAGATGGTGCTGGTGATAATAGCAGTTGTCCTCTCCTTGATCAGCTTCACAGCCATTCTCTTGATTATATGTGCTCAGTAAGTAACAATTCTTAAGAACTTTTTGTGCAATTGAGACTAATAAGCATATGTCACCTGTAAGCATGCAGAAGCTGTATAGTTCAATTATTTAAGCAATGACTAATTTCACAACAGACCTCAATATAGTACATATCGTGTATATATCTACATACAAATACTGTATAACAGGTGCAGTTTATCAATTTGGACAAAAAGGGTGTGTAATTGCTGTCATAACATAAAATTGGGGAAAATAAGTTAAAATAATGTGTGTTGGTTTGCTGAGTAACTGTGAAACTGTGCATGTCTGTAACTTACCCTGCTTTTTTCAAATCAGTTACAGAACTCACAAGAACTTCATTGCAAATTACCTCGGCACAAGCAGTGAAAAAGAGAAACTACGGCAAGACGGTGCACATATTGTCGTTTAAGCAGAAACAGGTATGTCATTGTGATTAACATTTTCTGTGTCATTGCAACAAGACATACAGTCTTGAGTCTAGTCAGGTGGACTAGTCAGGCAATCTTGAATTCCCTAGTGTTCAAAGGGAATAGCTTATGCCACTAGGGTATTATTTGAAAGACACCATTAAGGGAATCCTAAGTTTTAATTATTTCTTCATTAACTATTAGGAAGTATCAGTAAAATCATATACAACATGAGACACATATCAACATGTTTCACTGTGGAAATACTTTGGTAATGTGACTCAGAAGAATGATCTTTCTTCGTGATACTTGAGACTTTATCTAAATGCTTTAAAATCCTGTCGATTGTCTGCAAGCCCGCACTGCATGGCTAGGCATTTCATCATACCTTTCAAAAAGCTTATGAAATAGAAGTACAAAAAAAAACAAGTTCGTTATGTGATTTTGCAGTGGTTTCACATCATTCTTATACATTTTGTCACTTTAAAACATCACACCAAAGGTTAAGTGTCTGGTAGCTTTGAGAAAATGATTTAGCCTTTGAAACATTTAAAACCAGTTAAACCATTAAAAAATAACCAAACATGCATACAGTTTTGAATTAGGTAATTTTCCTCTGTTAATCAGGGGATTGAGAGAATAAACAAACCATTTTGGAGCCTCCTCCTTATTTAATATTGCTCCTGAGTTTGTTGTTCACACCAGTTTTGTGTACTCATGCACCTTTAAGTATATATTAATAGCAGGGGTACTGACAGCAGCAATATATGCTATAATGTAGATAAAGCTATTGGTGAAAGGAACACACAGCACATTTTTACTTTAAAAAACAAAACAAAAAACATGACTAAATTGATGTATTTTGTTTGGTTACAGGAACAAGAGCATTACTCTTGAAGTGGTTGAAGTGGGCCTGGTCTTGTTACTTTAAAGAAGAACTTGAACAAAGTTTTTACAAAATAGAGAGTTCTATATTTTATAGAAAAAAAACTGAATGTATAGAATTTATATATTTATTACCGTATTTAATATTTAAAACTTTTACAGTTATTTTGTGTGTTTGTATGTAGTAAGCATTTTAAAAATAAATGAAAAAAACTAAAAAGGCTGTTTTTCAGTGTTCAAACAAACTTCAAACAAATTATTTATTGATGTATTTATTTATTTATTTATTTGTGTATTTGTAATGTACTGGTTATAACTTTAGTTGTCTTCCAGTTTTATTAAATAGATAACGGTGGATAAAGTTGTTTGGTTAAACAAATAAAACATTTTATTAATAGATTTACAAGTATCTGTGCAGAACAGAAATTCGTAGCACCCCAAGGAACTTCTAAATGATTTTTGCAGAAACAAGTTCATTGTGTTTGAACCCTTCATGTCCTAGCCAACAATCAAGTTTTTTGTATGTACAAAATCTGCACTCAAATGTACTTCACTGCAATTGAAATTACAGCTATTACGTATAATTGTTGTTTTTTTAATAGCCAACTGATCTAGCCACAACAGTGAGCTGTCAGTTGTTACTGTGTTCACTGCCATTAAAAACATACCCATAATACAGGACTTTTTGGTTTGTTTTTTGTTACCACAAGTCTCACAAGTATTTTGAATGTCTTGCACAGCAATTCCCCATATGAATGGGGCACTTTTGTGTGCCACTTCAACAGGAGAATTTGAAATACATACATGCAACTGTCCCAAATAGGTTTGGTGGAATTTACTGACATTACATGTTTTTTTAACATAATTTGGCTTACAAGATGATTTGGGGGAAGGAAGGGAAACCAAACAAAACTAAAACTTAATCAAATAAAACACTAACATGTAAACAGGTATGCTAATTTTGACAGGTAAGAAGAGTGCATGGAGCACAAAATATTGGCAAAAAGTACAAATAAAATAAAAGACTCTGGTGCAAACAAGGCAGTCCAACCCTGGTCCTGGAGAGCCACACAGTTTTCAGGGTCTTCAGTGATTGAGTATTTAGAGAGACCTTTACAACCTGCACGATTGTGGCTCTCTATGAAAATGGTTGGCCAAGTATTGAAGTATAGGCCACTAACAGAAAAACCTATTCAAATTTGAGAGCACTTATATGTAAAATATTAGACCAACAAAACCTCTACTCTTTCCATCATATCATTTGTAAAATGACCACATTTGTTGTTATTTTCTGTGTAAATGGAAGTTTGACTACCAAACATTGGGACAAGTGAAGCAAAAGACTTTGACAGTCAAACTCCGCTGTTATGAATGGGCAGATCACTGTGATTTAGCATGTGCAAGTATCTGCCAGAGGCTAACTGCATTCCAGGAAGGATAAAAGCATGAGCTGGATATGGTGCTACATTTCTGTGATTCCAAAAGTAGTTCTGCAGCAAAATAATGTGTAAACTAAGTCCCCTGATGTACAGTTTGTTTTTCACATACTTAATAGGCTGCTGTATAGTTCCAATACACTGTGCAAATACACTGAGTTGAATGTAAATTCACCTTTTCTCCATTGATATTTACCTAGGAACATTGCTGCAATATTGCTGTTTTTTAGGATCTATATTGGAGGCAGACATTACTTTTTTGTTTCATTAGTAAATTCACACACTTGTTCCATTCCTGCAGATGTCTTGTAATTATACAAGAAAAGCTAAACTTGCTTTTTGAACCACAAAGAAAAGTAAAAAACACCAGTGTTATCCATGGGCCTTTGACCCACAAAACTGAGAGTATTCCTTCCAACAATCAGAAAAGAGTAGGCCGACTGACTTTTATGGAGAGGTTCCCTGCAGTTTATGTCAATATTTTTTTCAGTTTGGAGTATGTTGTTTCGTCAGGGGATCCTGTCTTGGACTGGGCACTAGACTGTAAACAGCATCCATCTGGCACTTATACTTGGGCGGGGGGGGAGGGGGGCGAGGGGGAAATCTCAGTTTCCTACTTTGCTGTCATGAGTCACTTGTATATTCTTCATAGAAAGTAACATAATTTAAAATTAGTTTTAACATAGTTAAATGTGTCCCAAAACACATTCCAATAATGTATCTAGTCAAATGCAGATCATCACTTAAATGGCAAAACACACAAGAGTATATGTATTTATTATTAAAGAAATGTAAGTATTTCAATCAATATATCAGAGAAAAATTAGAAATCTTTACATATTGAATAAGATATAGAACATAGCTAAAATGTCAAAGCAAAGACGGAAAGCAGTAATCGTGACAGAGTAGGCACAATGGGTTCATGCTGAACCTAGTAACACTCATTAAATACCTACTGAAATCATGAATTGGCTTCATGCTGCAAATGAGAAGAAAAAAAAGTCTGGTTTGATGATTTTGTTAACCTTTCATCTTGTCTGTCTAAGCCAAGGCTTTACCATGAATACATTGTTGTCTGTTGCACTGCTAAATGCGTTCCACGTCTACGTTAGGCAAATCCAGTGACAAAGAAACTCGATTCATAACTTTGAACAAACCAGTTGTTCATGGAAGATCAAAATAGGGCAGGACAATGCAGGGATTTCCCCTAAAGGGCCCTTATTTGTAAACCTCTCCCTAATGATGAAAACTCTTACCCCTTCACTTGCAGTTTCTGTGTTCAGCATTCCTGTTTTACCCTGCAGATGGTTAGACCTAGAAACACCTCCCTTATTTCTACAGGTCTGGCTTTGCCTTGAGCATGGGTGAAAGCTTCCAGTAATTGCTCATAGCTCCCTTGGCTGACACATTTAACCTGTGAAATCATATATGTTAATGTTGAACTGCTTATAATAATATTTTGGTTCCAGTTTTTTTAGAGGCTTACTGAGCCTCTGTGAGTACTGGGTACATAAGGATATGTTTCTACAGTGACAGTAACCACATAACACTTCTTAATCCAAAAGAAATAAAAACAAAGGAAAATAACTAGGTGAGAGGGGAAACAAAAAATAAAAGAATAGGATTAACTGAATGTTGACAAACCTGATGCCCCAGTCTTTAATGACTGTTGCCTGTGCTTACATTGTACATAGTGACATTAGGGACATTTTATCAGGCTATCGATATGTTAATTAACATGTCAATAACCTGACTGATAAAAGTTAATACACCCCACCATGCAAAATAGATAATAGATAATAATAGTAATAATAATACATGACACATATTTTGTATGTGTGACAGCAGTTTGTCTATAAATTTGTGTCCAGAATATTAATATATGTTGTGCTGTCAATGTATTCACAAACCTGTGAGGACACTGTACAGCTGTTTTCATAGTCTTTCAAAGGTGGGCATGTTCTGATGAAATGTGTATTGAAATTCATCTTGCTTTTCCAAGGTTTAATGTATGCATTATTGATTTTGTCATAGTTTTACATGTTTTCTGTTATGCTTTATCTGAACTCTTCCTGATTAATCACGATTTAATTGTGCTTTACTTTGCATTGATCAATCTTTACATTAAGAAGGGGAAGCAAGACATTTACCAGTATACAAATTATGACCAGACTACAGGTCTCACCTGGTGCAGTAAGTTTACAGTGGCAGGTCATACAGAAGAAGAGTAACATCACTGTTGAATATTTGGATAACACTGTGCCAAAGTCAGTTCCTTGAGAAATTCAGCCATGTCTGACTAAACAGTTCCACTTACAGGATTCATTAAATTATACATCTTGCAAGTCTGAAAATGTGTTCCTGATAAATCACCTATAATCAAATTAATATTTAAAATAAACAAATGACTAAATCATTAAAACAAATACATAATACAAAGTTTAAGATATCATGGCTTTCAGAAGAGATATAAACATGCACAATGTAATTTAGTGTATATAGAGAAGAGCCAAGCTGATTTGAAATATTAAGTAATTAATGGATTGCGTCTGTAAGGTAGACAGCTGGCAAATTACAAATATACAAGTGAGGTATAAGTCATGTTGGGCCATGTAGTTTCTCTACCTACTGTAGCTGGTGGTTGTGATGAAGATCAAGGCAAACACAGTCTTTAATGACCTACAGTAGGTGTGGTGTTTTTCATAGGAGCCACAAGGCCCCGGGGGTGGGTTACTGTTTATAATACAGCTGTTTCAAATTGAATTGACATCGAGAGAAATTGTTAAAATACGTATTAAGTTAAAGCAACTTCAATTACATACATCTGTAGCGTGACACAGTATCGTCTGTTTTGATTTTTTTAAAGGCATTAGTTAGCTATTCAACTGCTGTTTATTGTTAAAAAAACGATAACAGATCAGCATTCATACATGTACAGCTATTGGTGTTTCACAATTTGCTATAAAATGTGTATGCTGTCCCACCACATGACTAATTTTAATAATAATAATAATAATTTGTATAACTAAAATGACAAAAGCACATTAAAACGTACATTCTCTGGGCTTTCAAAGTGTCCATTACAAATAAAAATGTATTTACTGTGTTACTGGTTGTAACAAAAATGAAACCATGAACAAACTGATTTATATATATATATATATAATAATCATAATAGCTCTTTAAATGCAATTAAAAAATCAAAACCATGGTGCTCTGGTGCTCAACTGCCCTCCCATCACCCTCTGAGCCCTCATTGTCCATCTCGGGGCCCAGCAGTTGGAACCTGTTGGGCATTTCTAGCTCTTGGGATGTCTCTAAGGGGTGCTCTTTTCTGTGGTTATGACCTACTGTAACCCAGCAGTTCTGTACACTTTCCTGCTCTATGGTCTCAACTCTCTTAGGTTTTGGCGTGCACACCATCTCTCTAATGGGCTGATTGACTAATTCTTCCATTTCACTAATACAGTGCAGATCAGCAAGCTGAGCCTCAAAATCACAGAACTTGATCTCTAGGATTTCAACATGCTGACAACGTTGACAAATTAAATCTTCTTGGACGAGTTAATCCAGGAAGGCAGTCATTCTGCAAACCTGACACTGTAGTGGCCACATGCTTTGCAATTTTTTATTTTTTGGGGGCTCTTGGTTTCTGTCCCCTGGTCAGCTGCTTGACTTTTTTGTCAACAGTAGCTTTGAGTACCCTTTTGTCTACCTGCCCCCAATTCACACCTAACTGGCTCCAACTGGATCCACCTGGCACAACTCACAACTGAAATCCTGGTAGTCCTAGACTAAATCACCTTTCTTTCAACCTATTTACCTTCACCAACTCAGCAGCTGTACTGAATTGACTTAAATCAAGTCAAACTACAGACAAGATTAACTTCAATTAAGGCAGTTAAAATAAAATCAGGAATGCTAAGACTGTCTGAAATTAGGAACACAACAAGATGGCTGCCTCTCACCTGTACTGTCCTGTGTCTGTCTATGCCAACTTGTAAATCCTTTTGTTTATGTCTTGCAGCTTTAAGTACCCTTTTGTCTACCTGCCCCCAATTGAAACCTTTAAGCTAGCACTGTTGCCTTTCTCAACCATTATTAGATTAATCAGCTTGATTTGCATGCTCCTGAAATTGAATGCCTATTTGTTGTGTCGGAAAGGAATGTAAGGAGAATGGGAGAGTCTTAAATGCCTAATGTAGAAATCGCTTTACTTGGCATAATCATGTTTCATGTATGTAATGGGACTCAACAGGTATATATGAGCATGTTACAGGTAACGTAACCCCTCTGTAAATCAGTACAGTAATAAGCCTCCCCATGAGACCAGGTGTTGAATCCTGTACCCCCTGCAAATCATGCATCCTCTAGCAATCACCTTGATTTGGCTCTTGCACAGACCACTCTAGATTGATTTGGTGCATGCACACCAGGGGGTTCAAAATATTACAGCAGGTATACTATACAGTTAGGTCCATAAATATTTGGACAGTGACACAATTGTCATCATTTTGGCTCTGTATGCCACCACAATGGATTTGAAAGGATGTGCTTTAAGTGTAGACTTTCATCTTCAATTCGAGGGTAGTTATATCCAAATTGGGTGAACGGTATAGGAATTACACACATTTTGATATGTGGTCCTCCCAATTTTAGGGGCTCAAAAGTATTTGGACAATCTAACATAATCATTAATTAAATTGTGAGTTTCAATACTTGGTTGCAAATCTTTTGCAGTCAATGACGGCCTGAAGTCTGGAACCCATAGACATCACCAGATGCTGGGTTTCTTCTCTGGTGATGCTCTGCTAGGCCTGCACTGCAGCTGTCTTTTGTTCCTGCTTGCTCTTGGTGCGTTTTGCCTTCAATTTTGCCTTAGAAATCAAAACAAACCAATCAGAGAGATGGCAAAAACATTAGGTGTGACCAAATCAACTATTTGGTATATTCTAAAGAAAGAACGCACTGGTGAGCTCAGGAACACCAAAAGGCCCGGAAGACCAAGGAAAACAACTGTGGTTGATGACAGAAGAATTATTTCCCTGGTGAAGAAAAGCCTCTTCACAACAGTTGACCAGATCAAGAACACCCTCCAGGAGGTAGGCGTATCTGTGTCAAAGTCAACAATCAAGAGAAGACTTCACCAGAGTAAATACAGAGGGTTTACCACAAGATGTAAACCATTGGTAAGCCCCAAAAACAGGAAGACCAGATTAGTTTGCCAAAACATCTAAGGAACCCTGTACAGTTCTGGAACAACATCCTATAGACAGATGAGACAAAGATAAACCTGTACCAGATTGATGGGAAGGAAGAGTATGGAGAAGGGAAGGTACCACTCATGATCCGAAGCATACCACCTCATCTATGAAGCATGGTGAAGGTAGTGTTATGGCATGGGCATGTATGGCTACCAAGGGAACTGGTTCCCTTGCATTTATTGATGATGTGACTGCTGACAAAAGCAGCAGGATGAATACTGAGGTGTTTAGGACTATACTATCTTCTCAGATTCACCCAAATGCTTCAAAACTCATTGGACCGCGCTTCAAAGTGCAGATGGACAATGACCCAAAACATTCTGTGAAAGCAACCCAAGACTTTTTAAGGTGAAAAAGTGGAATGTTCTGCAATGGTCAAGTCAATTGCCTGACCTGAATCCAATTGAGCAGCATTTCACTTAATGAGGCAAAACTGAAGGCAAAATGCCCCAAGAACAAGCAGAAACTAAAGACAGCTGCAGTAAAGGCCTGGCAGAGCATCACCAGGGAAGAAACCCAGCACCTGGTGATGTCTATGGGTTCTAGACTTCAGACAGTCATTGACTGCAAGGGAATTGCAACCAAGTATTGAAACTCACAATTTGAATGATGATGTTAGTCTGTCCAAATACTTTTGAGCCCCTAAATTGGGGGGGACCACATTTAAAAATGGGTGTAATTCCTACACCATTCATCCAATTTGGATGTAACTACCCTCAAATTACAGATGAAAGTCTACACTTAAATGATAGGTTGCGTATGCAACCGTGGTTATCTGAGAAAAGAAGTACTGCCCAAGGGGGAGGAGTTTTCAGCGCACATTGCTGGAACACATAGACATTTTTTGTCTATCAAAGCTGCCATTGGCTCTTGAGCCCGTCACTCAAACACGACCCTTCCACATCCACGGGGGTGGCACGGCTGTCTCCGAAGTTGCGTTTCTGGAGGAGGAGACGGAGGGGCTTGGGGAGAGGTGGAGATCCAGCGCCACTGAACCCCTACTGCCACTCGCCGAAGTGGGAGATCGCTGGGCATGGCGGCGATTGCGCCGGATTCCAGTGGAATGGTGGACCTCCGGGCGCGCCGCAGCAGACCCAGAAGTCGCAGCCAAATCGTGCCCACTGTCATGCCCAGACAGATGGGGCATAGGACCTCCCCACTCCAGGTGGACAAGGTGCGTCGGCTGCAAGCAGCACAGTGATGGGGGCGAGAGGAGCTCATCACCATCACGCTCGTGAACAAGGAAACATGCAGCGGGTGCAGCGGTCAGTGTTGGCAACGTTTATATACATGGGGGCACTGTAACACCAACCAAATGCAACCTTGCTGTTGCTGGACAGAACACTGTGTATGCGAGCACTAGGTGCTGGATACAAGCGCCTCGTAGGCTCGTAGGCTTAACCACACCGTGTGTGCCGGGGTTTTCCTGGGGGCACCAGGTGACACGGAGTCCGGGGTCCGAGGGGGCCAAGGGTAGTAGACCACCAGCCGTAGCGGGATCTAAAACCGAGGCCTGTACACACGGACAAGGAGGCCAAGCAGAGCTTGTTCTCAGCAAACTGAAGCACTTCACACGGACATGATCTCTTATGACACACCGAGGCTCAGGCCGGGCAGCCGGGCCTTGGATTTTACTGCCGCTGCTGGCGCTCCTTATGTGGACATAAAACCAACAAAGCAAGCAGTCGGAATATATATAGCACTATATAAACACAACTATTATTTTTAAAACGCTCTACTTGTGAACGAAACTGAAACCGAAAGCACAGCCGGACCTCCGGTGCGTGGACGGGACAGAATCGGGAGTAGCTATCAATAATAACTAAACACACACAAGACGGAGATGATGTGTAGCAAAAATTGTGGCGAACAACACTATAAGTGAAGCCAGCCAGCCGAAATATGCAGTTTGAATATTTATTACAAACACAGACAGAGAGAGCTTACATTCTTGAGTCCAGCGAAATGGCAAAAGAAGATGAACCTGCGCTGACATCACGTTTTATAGAACAGGAAGTGGGACGAGACCTTTTCTGAGTGATGTGCGCAGGGGCCAATGGCAGCTTTGATAGAGTGACGTTTCGATCGGGTTCCTACAGAAGTGCGCAGAAACCCCTCCCCCTTGGGCAGTGCTTCTGACTTGGAAGATAACTTAATATTTTCCATATATTTTGTTCGTTTTTATTTCTGAACATTTACAAAGACACATCTACTCACTCACATGGTATCCTATATTTTACTTTATTTTAGGCTTTATATGATTTATATATTATTAGTTACTGCCTTTTTTTTTTCTGTGTACATGAAGATGATTATGATTATGAACATGGAGATGATTATTAACATGAAAATGAAGATGATTATGAACATGATTATGCAGATGATTATGTGCATTGGATTAGCCAATAAGCGCACTGGCGCCCCCTATCTCTGATTGACAGAGTTCAATATTATGTTACATTGAAAAAGAAAAAGAAATATGTATGCAGTGAAATTTAGAAGCTTACTGAAAAATGTAAATAGCAAAGAGACAAATGGGAAATAAATATATAAATGTAGAAAATAATGAATGAATGAATAAATATTGAAATAAATATATAGGCTTAAATGTCCATGTATTTATTTCATCATTTATTTATTTTCTCTGTGTATTTATTTTTAATTTTAGTATGGATAGTCCTCCATACTCTGAAACTGTTTAACTCAATGAAATTAAATATATTTGTAAAATATATATACATAAAAAACATCATCCACACATCATAATTCGAACCCACAAAATACCAGATTCAGTTGTGCACCTTAACCACTATATATATATATATATATATATATATATATATATATATATATATATGTGTGTGTGTGTGTGTGTTCTATAGCTCCACAATCCATTGTATAAAGCCTAAAATAAATGCAATAGTGTAAAATGTAGGACTTAATTTAACACCTCAATTTATCTATAGATACTGTGTTAGCGAGTAGATGTGTCTCTGTAAATTGTCCCAAATAAAAACGAACAAAATATGGAAACTATTAAGTTTTAACTTTCATTGAAACATGTCTGTCCACCACTGTTCTGAATGTATGACTCCCAAAGAGTTTCTATGGCAACACTGTAAAAGCGGACAGTCTGCATCTTCATGTTCATAATCATGTTCATAATCATCTTAATTTTGGCGCTGATCACCCTTCATAGGACATGGAGCGATTACCCCACAAATGAACACTTGTTTCATCTCGACTTCTCAATTAAGTCCAGAAAAGTGGGCTTCTTGGCTACAAATTGACAAAGCTCAAAGGGTGAGTCATGCAGAGGGGTATTGAAGTCTGTCTCCATGGGCTTCAGACAGCTGGTTGGAGGTGTTCACCCGAGGAATTTTTAATTGGGAACCCGGCATTAAGATGGACCCATGGGGGCTGATGTTACTGGTGCTGCTAAGTTCAGATCAGCCCTCAATGCTCCAACTATGTACTTTGTCAAATTTGCCACCTGACTTCGGATCTCGGTTGTCATTCCATCCCATAGATCTTTTTTTAGCTGTTGTAAATCTAGCTTATTGGGGCAGTTGGGGACACTTTCCCTACTAAGTGGGAATGAAGGGCAATGTTCTATCCGTTGGCCTCCACTTGAAGCTGTGCTTCCTTAAGGATGGCTGCAAAAGAGAAAGAAAAATATGAACAATTAAGACTGAGACAGCCCTGAAACACATATAGTTTAATGTTGCACCATGCATTCTGCTTTTGTGTCTTTTATGGTGAGGTGTAGTTTTTGTGTGATATGTATTTTATTATTTACATATCATTGAAGTTGTGGAAGTAAAGAAACAGTGATTTGGCTTGTGAGACACAAAAAAGCACAAGACAGGTCATGTACCTGGTGCGGTTTCAACAGATCCAATGTTCAATTTCCTTGATGGACTTTTTGAATGACAGACTACAAATGACTTACACCGATCAGCCATAACATTATGACCACCTGCCTAATATTGTGTAGGTCCCCCTTTTTCCACCAAAACAGCCCTGACCCATTGAGGCATGGACTCCACTAGACCTCTGAAGGTGTGCTGTGGTATCTGGCACCAAGACATTAGCAGCAGATCCTTTAAGTCCTGTAAATTCCTGACTGGTCTGCAGCTAAGCAGCCCCATACGCAACAAACTGCGATGCACTGTGTGTTCTGACACCTTTCTATCAGAACCAGCATTCACTTTTTCAGCAATTTGAGCTACAGTAGCTCGTCTGTTGGATCGGACCACACGGGCCAGCCTTCACTCCCCACGTGCATCAATGAGCCTTGGCTGTCCATGACCCTGTTCACCGCTTTTCCTTCCTTGGACCACTTTTGATAGGTACTGACCACTGCAGACCGGGAACACCCCACAAGAGCTGCAGTTTTGGAGATGCTCTGGCCCAGTCGTCTAACCATCACAGTTTGGCCCTTGTCAAAGTCGCTCAGATCCTTATGCTTGCCCATTTTTCCTGCTTCTGACACATCAACTTTGAGGACAAAATGTTCACTTGCTGCCTAATATATCCCACCCACTGACAGGTGCCATGATAACGAGATTATCAGTGTTATTCACTTCACCTGTCAGTGGTCATAATATTATGGCTGATCTGTGTATCTCATCCAGTGCGCAATGGCCTTTACTCAGAGCAGTATAGAACAGCAAGCCTGTCTGGACAAAAATGGTAAGGACTTATCTATGTAACACTGCTGTTGTAATTTAGCTTTAAATTAGTCAGTTTAAGCATGACAGTGTGCAAAAAAAAAAAAGTAAATAGTCTATTTTAAATAGTCATTGCTACATCAAACTGTTTACTATCTTACCGTGTTTCTTTGATGTTATTATTTAAACATTAAGGATGAATGATACAAAGCATGGCTGTAAAGGTCAGGATTTATCTTCAGTGTTACTGTTCTTATTCTCTTTCTGCTTTGAAGTTCAATAGGCATGTTGCTTATCATAAAGTATTTTATTCTGTGTGATAAAGAGTTGATAAAAACTGGTTATATCCTGAAAGAGTTGATCAAATGGGAATATAAGAATGTTTTTTATCTATAGTCCTATATACGTTTGTGTAGAGCCTTCTTAGGAAATAACATACTAATCTATTGGAGATATGATATACATAACATGGCCTAGAAAAATGGCCCTGCATTGTACATGAGCTGCATTATTAGGCTGCACTTCATTTCTCCCCACACAAAGTGGTCATGTATTTTGCTTTATTGGTTAATAATCGCCAAATGTCATGTACAATCAGATGATCCAGTCCAGTGGAATTAAATAGGAGGTTATTATGCTTTACAGCATAGAACTTGTTTAAACTCAGATTTTTTTAAATATTGAATCTTTAATTTATATATATTTTTTTAATCATTTTTAATCTTTGGGCCAGCAAAACGATACCTTATGATACCAACAGTATATATATTTTTAAAGGGACATACATCCCTTTATTATAAATAAGTCTCATTACATATTTTTTTTGTGCATGTGAACATACATAATTTAAATGTTTCACTGTACTAGTATGAACAAATTGTTTGTCAACATAAAAATAAAACAGATTCCCAGTAAAATACATAAATATATGCATTCAGACTCAGGGGTGGGGGATAACACATTGGTAATGTAATGCACTACTGTAATATTACGTTTTAATAACAAGTTCATATAATGCATTAGTTTTAATTTGAGTAATAATATTACTTACTTTTGATTAAAAAAATAAGAGTGTTTTCATGGTACATATGGGCCCGATATTCAAACTTGATGAAAGATAAATGCTCCACCAGAAAAATGCGAGAGAGAGAGAGAGAGAGAGAGAGAGAGAGAGAGAGAGAACCGGTTACAGGGCTTGTCATTGTTGGCATCTGGTGGTAGCTAATTCACTAAGGCAAGACTTGAGTTGAAGGGTGGTTATGGATATAAGAAGCGTTTTCAAAAAGAAAAAGGATCATGAAGGCAAGGAGGCGCAGTCGAAGCTAGAGGAGGTGGAGGACGAGGACGAGTTATCTCCTGTAGCTGTAGCAGCAGATAAGTCAGGACGTGAGAGTGCCACTGCCTCATTTAATGTTACAAGCTCAGGTTGGTGAAGAAGACGGCTCTTTAGCTAGCTACCTAGTCTAGCTCAGTGGTTCTCAAACATTTTTGTCACAAGGCACACCATTTATGAAAACAAGTATTTCCAAGGCACACCTTTACATATGATTATAGCTATGTAAATCATCATAAATAAGACTAATTCCCAGGCACACTTGGCCAGCTCCTAAGGCACACAGTTTGAGAACCACTGGTCTAGCTAGCCTGCACTCACTGATATTGTGGAACATGGGCTAAGCATAGAAAGAAAGTGGGATGACCTTACTTTGCCTTTGTAGAATCCAATTGATAAGTCTGTATGACTCGTATGCATCTCTGCAACTGAATTGACGATTGAAACACTCTTTTTGTTTATTTGGTTTCATGTTGTGAAAGCCAGCCTACGCACCTGACCGGAATCTTTTGGTACAGCACAGTGTCTCACAGTTCCTGTGTTTTCATGCATAGTTGAGTCATTTGGCCTTGTTGCCACGTCGGAGGTATGGCTTTTTGGCAACAAGTCTTCCATGAAGGCCACTTCTGACAGACTTCTCCGGACAGTAGATGGGTGTACTAGGGTCCCACTGTTTTCTGCCAAATCTGAGCTGATGGCACTGCTGGACATCTTCCGATTGTGAAGGGAAGTAAGTATGATGTGTCTTTCATCTCTGCTGCAGTAAGTTTCCTTGGCCGACAACTGCGTCTACGGTCCTCAACCTTGTCCGTTTCTTTGTGCTTCTTCAAAAGAGCTTGGACAGCACATCTGGAAACTCCTGTCTGCCTTGAAATTTCTGCCTGGGAGAGACCTTGCTGATGCAGTATAACTACCTTGGGTCTTGTTGCTGTGCTCAGTCTTGCCATGGTGTCTGACTTTTGACAGTAAACTGTCTTTAGCAACCTCACCTTGTTAGCTGAGTTTGGCTGTTCCTCACCCAGTTTTATTCCTCCTACACAGCTGTTTCTGTTTTAGTTAATGATTGTGTTTCAACCTACATATTGAATTGATGATCATTAGCACCTGTTTGGTATAATTGTTTAATCATACACCTGACTATATGTCTACAAAATCCCTGAATTAAGTGTACCTAGAAGAATTGATGCTGTTTTGAAGGCAAAGGGTGGTCAAGCCAAATATGGATTTGATTTAAATTTTTCTTCCGTTCACTCACTATGCATTTAGTTATTTGATAAATATAATCTTTTAACATGTCTATTTTTGAAAGCATTCTTACTTTACAGCACTTTTTCACACCTGCATAAAACTTTTGCACAGTATATACTGTATCTTAAATATACACTCTAGCAAAACATAATAACCATGATTTTAGGAATCATGCTAGTTCCCCTATAAGACAATCATATTAAGTGCATATTTTAAAATGTATTTTCATGCTGACAAATACATATTTTTTATGAAATGCTGGTGACTTCTCTCTTAAGTGAATAAATACACTTCCATGGCTCTGGGTGTGTAGTTTTCTTTTATGTTTAATGTTTGTATTTTGTTGTTGTCTTGTTTTATATGATATGTATCAGAACCGGCATATAGTTTAATAAGATGTGTGAATATATGTATTTTAAAATGAAAGTGACTTAGGAGAGGACACTCCTGAAATATGAAGGAGTGTTTTTGGCCGACTAAAGAATTCAATTTACCCTAATATAAATGTCAATAATATGACTGCTAGCTCTTTTATGAACATACCTGATTTTGCAAACACATGTTTGAAATTGGAAGGCATTTCCCTACATTTAATATTTCATTGAGGCAGTTAATACATTTATTTTGTGTTGGCTTTATACATTGATAGTGCCTGTAGGACAGCTATTTCAACAAAACCTGAACATAAAGATGACTTTTCATTTAATAAAGAAAATGTATGTATTATAATAATTTATACTTCCTTGCTTTTTTAAATCTTATTATTTTTTACATATATTCCTATATTCTTATAATAATAATAATAATAATAATAATAATAATAATAATAATAATAATAATTGTATTAAACGTAATATAGATTGATCTCAAATTTGATAGGACTACAATAATTCATTCATTAATTTCTTACTCTTTAGACTCCACATGTTTTCCTGTGCTGTATTGTGTAATATTATGTAATATTTAATATGATTAAAAATTGTGTTCTAGAGAACATTGTTAAGGATTTGTAAAATTGCAAAGGCATATATATATATATATATATATATATATATATATATATATATATATATATATATATATTAACAATTAAAAAGGCTTTTGTGTTTCCCAAAATATTTGAATACATATTTTCCATATTTACTGTTTATCAGCAAAATGGATGGTTTATTTATTTTTTAATATATAAATATATCCTATAACAAAATATCAAATATCTTACATGTCTGATTAAATGTCTGTTCTTCATATGATCCGGTCACTTCATATTTTAAAGTCTGCTCAGGGCCCATAATGAACTCTCAAACATTCGAATCAAGGCTGTTTGAATTGATTACAGCACATCAGTGGCTGGCAACATAATGTTCCTTAAGTACCAATTGCTGAAGACATGGACACGGTTATCATAATTGGGGATAGTTATAATCCAGTCTTGGAGGAGCAGATCTTTTATTGTAATCAGTGACCAAAAGTCCTCCCATTCCACAGTTTGACCACTTCTGTTGTAAATAATTAGTAATTGAGATGAGGTGAAATTAACATGTTTAAAACAAACGTTTATGTTCTGCTTCAAATATTAACAGTAAATGTATTTGAACATCACTGACACTCTAGCTTACTAATACATTTTTACATTTATTAATCTACGCTTAGTATTTAAAAACGATTACATTGTTTGAATAATGATTACTGAATTTCTACATACACATAATTATATTGAGGAGTTAAAAGTATAAACTTGAGAAGAAAACGATAGGTTGCGAATGCAACCGTGGTTATCTGAAAAAAGAAGCACTGCTCAAGGGGGAGGGGTTTCAGCGTGATTCCCTGGAATGTATCGAAGACATTTGTCTATCAAAGCTGCCATTGGCTCTTGTGCCCGTCACTCAACCAGGACCCTTCCACTTCCTGTTTGTATAAAAGGTGACGTCTGCACATAGACTTCCTCTTTTTGCCGGGAGCTAGAACTCCCGCACGACCTTGCAACCCTTGGGCAGTGCTTCTTTTCTCAGATAACCACCATTGCATACGCAACCTATCATTATGTTTCGAGTTAGAAGCATTGCCCAAGGGGGAGGAGATACAGTAAAACCAAATCGTCACAAGGGAGGAGGCAGCGAGCTGATAAGAGAGCCTGCCCCAAGGCGTACCTACTAGGAGCTGTACCAACTCAATGATAGAAGCCGCAGGGGCCCCTTGGGGCCACATCCGGGCTGCCCAGATGCGAAGACCACAGTCACGCTGAACTGTTAAGAAATAAAAAATGGTGTATCCGCGGGGCAACAAGAATCCTTGTGCCTTCCGCAAAGCCTAGTAATAGCAGCCTCTTGCTCTACTAGCAGGGCTAGGAGTGGGGCCAAATACCAAGACCACACCAAATAAGCACACAGTGGGCTAACCAGACTAGATAGCCACTTCTGTATAATTCAATTAATGATAATGGAACTATATGCACAGCGGGGCAACAAGAGCCAACTTAAGTGCCTTCCGCTGGACACAGCAGCAGCAGCCTCCAGTACATCTAGCATAGCTAGGGTGGGACCACAGACCTGCTGACAAATTAACTATGTACAATGGTGGGGTACAGGTGTAAAAAACACATGCACTCTTGCCTACAGAATGAACTATATACAAGTCACAGTCTGGTAGGAAGGGAAAATGTTTCTGCGTTGCTTCTCCAAGCACGCTCAACAGGGGCAGACAGGGATAGAAAAGCCAGGAGCCAGTGCCTGATAGGCTACTGAGTCTCAATAGAAGGAACCGGTCCTGTCACGTCCAGCCTGTAGAACTGAACAAAGGTGTGCGGCGAGACCCAACTTGCAGCCGCACAGATGTCTGCCAGTGGGGTGCCTTGAAAAAGGGTCCACGACGTGGCTACACCTCGAGTCGAGTGGGCCACCAGGTGTTCAGGTACCTGGGCTGCAGCCGACTCGTAGGCCATGATGATGGTGTCCACAATCCAGGGTGAGAGGCACGGCTTTGAACGTGCCTGGTTCCGTAGGACATAAACGATTATTCAGAGCATCGAATGTCCTTGGTGCACTCCAAATAGCACCTGAGAGCCTGCACTGGGCACAACATGTGTAGCCTACTGTCCTCTGAAGAGAAGGGAGGAGGATGGAAAGACATCAACCTAACAGGCCTGTTGATATGGAAAGGAGACAGCAATTTCGGGAGGAATGCAGCATTAGGCCGAAGCGTATCCCTGGAATCTTCCACACACGCAGAGTGAACGGACAGGGCGTGTAACTCGCTCACAGGTTTTGCAGATGTGATTGCCAACAAAAGCTTTGTCGATCCCCAGAGTCCCTGACTGGTCCCGGACAGATAACCGTAGAGGACAAAAGCTCCAAAGCTGCTGAATCACTAGTGGGTGGAGGCGCCATTCTGACACTGGGGGGCCTTCCCGAGAGAGGAGGTCCTCCACCGTGTTGGAGATGCCCGGGAGGTGGGCTGCTCTGATGGAGCGCAGCTGAGGCTGCGTTAATAGAAGCAGACAACGCACTAGACAATATAGTGTGTGTGATTGGTGACCTCCCTGCCTGTTGATGTAGGCAACCACCGCTGTGTTGTCTGTCCGCACTAAAACATGACTGCCCCGAAGGGCCAACATGAAGTGACGGAGACTGAGGAGCACAGCTCGTAATTCCAGGGCGTTGATATGGAGGGCCCTGATGGGCGCCGTCCAACTGCCCGGACTCCTTGTCCATTGCAGACAGCTCCCCAACTCTGCTTGGAGGCTTCTGTTGTCAAAAGCACTCGGTGGTAGATTGGCCCAAAGGGCACACCGAGGGTTAAATTTGAAGGGCTCCGCTACCAGCAGAGCGCCTTCCAGCATGCTTGAGTGACTGTCACTCAATGTGCTCTGTCTCGCCGAGGATGCATCCCATGGGACCCAAACCACTACTGCAGAGGCCTTAGATGAAGGAGGCCAAAGGGGAGGGTTTAGGATGCAGCCGCTAGAAGGCCCAGCAGCCTCTAGCAAAGGTACACCATGATGCGAGCTCTCAACCGGAAAAGGGAGAGATGTGTTTATGGGGGCATTTCTCTCTGGCACCAGCATGGACAGCATGGCGATGAAATAGAGGCACTGTCCAAGGAACTGCGCCTGCTGAGTTTTCACAAGACAGCTCTTCTCTTTGTTGACCTGAAGGGCCAACTCAGAGAGGCGGTTGAGGATCAGGCTCGTGTGGCTCTGAACCTGCTCCCTGGAGCTCAAACAGACCAGCCAGTCATCTATATGGAGCGCTGTTTGTGCCAAAAGTGTTTGTCCATCAATTTGGTAGTTTATTGGGAAATTCATTCGGAAATTCGTCAAAATGTGTTTTAGGCCCCCAGCGCAAAGATTAAACTTTGTATGTTATTATAGTATTATTATGGACATTGCACAGTGTTATGTTGATACAAACATCTGTATATTTGATTGAAATCGGCGAGTCGATTACTGCTCGTAATCATGGGCGTTTCTAGACTTCAAGTTTTGGTGGGGACTTTGAAACGGTGTCCAGGATCGGGGAGGTCCTGATGGTGTTTTTTCCTGTGTCAGTGTGGGGGGTGGCGGTGTCCCCACAGCAGCGTGCTGTAGTGCGGGCACAAGTCAGCAGAGGAGCCCTCTTACTACAAACCGAGGCTTAGACCGGGCAGGCGGCAGGCCTCGGCTATGACTGCTGCTGTGTGCGCTCTCGCTGTGGAGGAAAAAGTCCTGTGGACAAAAACCAACACAGCGAACTAACCTGAATAATAATAATAATAGGCCGAAATGAACCGAGGTGCTGATGAACTTCAGTGGTGGATGGAACAAACCAGTGTGGCTAATTTAAATAAGTTAAAATAACTATCACACAACTGTAGCGAATCGGTGGAAGGAAAGCACAGTATAAACTGCCAGCCAGACGAAAAACGCAGTTTTCTGGTTTTAGTCAAAACACAGAAGGCTCTCTTACGCGTCTTGATGAACCAAGGTGAAGGGCAAAAAAGAGGAAGTCTTTCTGCAGATGTCACCTTTTATACAAACAGGAAGCAGAAAGGTCCTGTTTGAGTGACGGGCACAAGGGCACAAGGGCACAAGGGCCAATGGCAGCTTTGATAGACAAATGTTTTCGATGTTCCGGTGAATGCTCGCTGAAAAAACCAGGTGTTTGAAATGCACCTAAACTGAATGGTATTATATACTGAGCATTAAACATATATGTATTTTAAATTATTTAATTACATTATCACACATCTTGAATATATTCATACACATTTTATTTGTATTATTCATATTTTAAATGCACTATGCATAAAGTAGTATGAATTTGTACAAATTATTGGACTGCATTCATTCATTAGAGATCATAAATTACAAACATATGTAACTGCAAAAAATAATGTGATAGTGTTATTTAATGACAAATGTATTTTTTATTAATTTAATAAAATACAACTGTTGTGTCAGGATGCAGTCTGATAATTAAGTCATAATGTGGATTTAGCAAAGATTTGACATTTCACTGGTCTAAACATTATGTAAGGATGGGGCCACAGTGCCTCCTTAAATTGGAGTCATGGGTCTCTGAACATGTTAACAAGAGTGCATCGGCCAAGTGTTGAAGAGTTTAGACAAGATATGCAATCTCTTTTCTGTGTCATTGGTGACACGTTTTTCTTGTGTGAGGAGGTGTAAATCATCAAGGTGTAAATCTTATCATTCATCCAGCACTGGGCCAGAGGTTTAGTTCATGACACTCCAATTACACTTCCTTGGGGAAGGCAATCCCCATTCTGCCTATCAGCATTGCTCAGCCCGATAAGACTGACCTTTGTGGATTTATTCAACACAGATAGTTTTTCAATTACTTGATTTATTATTTCTTTCATAGCAGACGCCCTTACCCAGGCTTTGATCAAACATGTCCCCTTTATCTGAGCAGATTTCACATCCTTGGAATGGGATTGTTGAGTGGAATTTAGCTAGAAGGCCACACGTGTTTAGTTAACAATTAGTGCTTAATATACACATCATTTTCCCCTCTAGCGCTGGTAGTTAGTAACGAATTACTAATGCATGACTAATTCCTAGTACTTAAAATGTACAGCCCTACAAATTAGAATTGTACAGATGCTGAGAGGGGAAAAGCAGTGATGTTAGCAAAGCTCAATTAGATATTTATATTTTGCACCGGAAATCTTCCTGTGCTCTCAGCAAATATCAGACATTACCTTTAGTCTCGACCACATTTGAAAAGATGACATGTCGGCCAAAATCAATCAACAGAGTGTGATACACTCATTGCCGTGTCGTTGAATATCTGAATAGTAATCCAACAATAAACAAACATTTATTCTGGAAACTGCAATTCACAACTCTTTGTACTGTATATATTTCCGAAATTTAAATGGGAATGAAAAGACAGGACTACACATACAGCCAATAATCTATGTTAATAGGTGTTTATTTTGTCAGTAAAAATATTTACTGAAATCCTAAATTCATTCTTGTACTAAAATATAGCTACATTAAATTAAGTGACTTTGTATGATCAACAAGCAATATAACATGTTATTGGCACCCTTTTTAATCACATACATTATATGAATATTTTGGTATGTTTTTCACAGGAATACCAATTTCCATTTTCGGATTGCACTATACAATAATGAGCTCAATGCACAATGAATTTAACTCTTATGATCATATTTTTCTTTCAGATAAAGGAAGTTTGTATAGCTCACTTTAATTGATGTTCTTTATCTACAGTCATGCATTTGTGATCATTTGTTTATATAGGGACCATACATGTTTAAGGTTTATGTCCAGATAACGTTATTGATGGCCAGGAGACTGATATAGTTGGAGACAAGGAAACTAACAGTAGATGGTACACGCAATGAGGCGTGGTTACCATAACTCACCACCTGACTGTAGTTTTTGACATAGCAGCTTCCTTCATTGCATTCCTTCTCAGACCCACCCCATTTTATAAAACTGCTGACTTGTATTTTGATAATCTATCACAGGCCATTGAACTTTGCAGGAGGCAGGATGGTGCACTCTGAATGTATGCATTCATGTGATTGTTTCACTTGTCTATAAGGCATCAAAGAATTCTTTCCATAAATATCTGCTTTAGGGGTCCCTGAATAAATGGTTTAAAAAATGACAATTAGGCCCCCCTGGGTGAATTTATGAGGTTTTGACACCAACTGTATGTTCCTACGGATTATTTAAATATTCAAGCCACAACCATACCCCAACTCTTGCACCAAAAACTAACAATACATTTATATATGCACAGTACCCCATGAGTCTGGCAGCAAACAACATCAGCTATAATATGGAGCAATCAGTAAATAACCGTCAGAAGTCAGAATGCTTAATAAAATTCACAGCACTGTAAAACAAATTTACTTTTTTTACAGAAACAAATACATCACTGAATGAATGAAGCAGATCTAGGACTCAGTTTCATTAAGAAGAACTTGCAAACAATTATTATGAGCTCGATGCTTTGTAGCAAATGTAGAATGTAAAGCATTTCCATAGTAGGACATGTCTTGACCTAATACACAACAGGGGTGTGATAAAATCATAAGAGCAACAAACAGGTCAAAGGCAATATTTATCTAAGGGACTAAAGTTCAATTGTACAATTAACACTTTATCACAATTCATTCATTGACTTAAACTTCAAAAGGTTGAAAGCATTCAAATATTTGTCATAGCAGCACCCGAAACTGAATAAAAACAAACAAAAAAAAACAGTATTATAAGTCCCAATCTCGAGGAACTCCAATGTTATTTATTGACGTTGCAGTGGAAAAAAAAGGAAAGGTTATGATGGAAGTAGGGACAATGTAAAGATTGTAGTCAAACCATACCTTGGTAACATGAGCACTTAAACAACTGAGTTATTTTGAGCCCTCGGTCTATCAAAAACACTAACAACTCTGTTTACATACATATAATGAAGGCTTTACAAAATTGAAATCGCCTTATTCTGATCATATTGTGATTATCCATCTTTTATACGTTTCTGAAAAAATCGGTAAGACAGGTAATATGAGTTATTAGTTTAAACTATGTATAGGGTATAAACAATGCCTGTCTGTATGATTCCAGGGATCTGTACCATATCTGGGAAGCATTTTGCCACAAAAGTGCAAAGTGGTATACTCATTCTCTCATATTTAAAGATCAGTGTTTAGTTTTAACTCCACAGAAAACAAATAAACAAAACAAACTACAGAAGTTGCGCCAAACACAAAAATAGTATTTTATGTCTTCTTTAACAATAAACAAATTCAGCATGATCAAGTGAACTACCCGTAACATATTGTAGTGATCTGGGACCTTTAAGGGACTGTTAAGCTATTTGGAGGAAAGCAGTGTTTTCTGTATTTCTCTGAGCTGACTGTTCAGAGGAGAATTGACTCTATCCACCAATGCCAGAGATACTTCTTTGCCAACAAGATGTGTGTTTTTCTTCTGATGTTTGTCTTTCAATATATTAAGGGAATATTAAGCTGTATTAAGGAAGCCCATGGGCTTCAGTTTCTCACTAGAGAAATCAAAAATAATTTTTGCAAGGACTAATTTTGTGTTTTCAATAAAACGATAGGTTGCGTATGCAATGCCGGTTATCTGAGAAAAGAAGCACTGCCCAAGGGGGAGGGGTTTTCAGCGCACATCGCTGGAACGCATCGAAGACTTTTGTCTATCAAAGCTGCAATTGGTCCTTGTGCCCGTCACTCAAACAGGACCCTTCCGCTTCCTGTTTGTATAAAAGGTGACGTCTGCACAAGAACTTCCTCTTTTTGCCAGGAGCTTGAACTCCCGACCTTGCAACCCTTCGGCAGTGCTTCTTTTCTCAGATAACCGGGGTTGCATACGCAACCTATCGTTATCTTTCGAGTCAGAAGCACTGCCCAAGGGGGAGGGGTTACAGTATAACCAAACCGTTGCAAGGGAGGAGGCAGCGAGCTGGTAAGAGAGCCTGCCCCAAGGCGAACCTACTAGGACCCATACCAACTCTATGATAGAACCACAGGGGCCCCTTGGGCCACATCTGTGCTGCCCAGACGCGAAGACCGCAGTCACGCTGAACTGGGAAGAAATAAGCAATGGTGTATCCACGGGCAACAAGACTTTGTGCCTACCGTGAAGCCTAGTAATAGCGGGCCTCCTGCTCTACTAGCAGGGCTAGGAGCGGGGCCAATACCAAGACCACACCATATAAGCACAGGGCGCAGTCTCGCAGCCCGTGCTCAACATACAGCGGGCTAACCAGACTAGATAGCCACTGCTGGATAGTTCAATTATGAATAATGGAACTATATACACAGCGGACCAACAAGAACCAACTCAAGTGCCTTCTGCTGGACACTGCAGCAGTGGCCTCCAGCACATCTAGCATAGCTAGGGCGGGGCCACAGACTGTTGGTAAAGGAACTATATACATAGCGAAGCACAAGTGCCCTCGCTAACAACAGGAGCTCAACTTAATAAGGAGCAGACAAGCTCAACTGTCTATTCTAAAGAACTATATACACTGCGGTGTGCAGGAGCCAGTTCATGCACCACACAGGAGCAGCTGCCCCCTCCCGTGCGATGCTCTGGTCCTACAGTAACCCCTCCCCGGGGCAGCGCTTCCCACTGGAAACACAGCGAAGGGTTGCGGACACAGCCCCGGTCACCTGAGAGAGGAAGCTCTGCCCAGGGGTCACAAGGTCACACGGGGGTCCGGTCTCCCAGCAAACAGGAAGTCCCTGTGTGTGTCACATTATATACAAACAGGAAACAGGAAGGGGCTGTTTGAGTGACACACACAGGGGCCTATAGGCAGCTTGGACAGAGAGAGGTTTCGATAGACAGAGCTGGACAGATCACCTCGTGTGACTCCTCTCCCACACCGGTTCAGCAGGCGGGATAGATCTGCCACCAGCAGCAGCAGAGTAGGATGCCTGCAAGACAGAAACAAACCACCGAAGGTTACAGACCACGTATCATTTTATACCACCTTCTCTGCAATGTGCAATGTAAACAGTGACTTTAACAGCAGATAACACATCAGCTTATTCTGGGCCGTTCAGACACCAGTCTGGGGTGAAGAAAGTCCCTGCTATATCAGACAGTCTTCTGAATCGATTCTTTTAGCAAAGGGAGTAGCTCTTTCAAAGGAGCTCCAGTCTAAAGTACAGTCACCTCCTCAATGGTCGGGAGGCGCCCCCATGTCCTCAGCGGCAGGCCTCAGTGCTGGGGCAAGCCGGCCTGGACTTCGGCTGCCTTCCTCCAGACCCGTGGATCAGAGTCCTTCAGGAGGGCGGAGAGAGCTGGGAGAGGAGAAACACGGATAAATGAGAGGGTCTCCAATCAGAAGCTTCTCACAACAGGGTCACCAGGGCGCATCTGGTTTCATTGGGGACTATTTCATTATTTGATTGGCCCATCGTTTCATCACACAACTGGGCCGACAGCAGGACACACAGATAATTATTGTTTCTGTTGTAAAAGAAGTTCCTCATTGTCATTCTCTCATGTTATGTAAGCGTGGAAACTTCTGGCATCACAGCAAGCGAGAGTGCGACCCTCGAAGCCACGGGCGTTCTGGTACCTGTTTTGAGTTTCCTCGAGGCGCAGAAGCTCCAGATGGTCTTCTCCATGTTTTCCAGAAGGGCCCCTGACATGGAAAAACAATACGTGAAACTGTGCAAGACGCAGAGGGACAGCGGCACAGGACATGTTTAATCTCAACAATGAAAACAGAAGCATTGAGGACCAAGCTGTCTGGTTTTCTTACCGATGAACACAGCGGCGCTGGTGCGGAGGTGAGGGACGCTGCTCTCGCAGAGGCGCAGGGCACAGCGCCAATACACGGCCGTCGCACCGGGGAGCCACGCTCGCTGCAGGGACAATAACTGGGTTCAGCAGGAGATACTAGAGGCAGTGTACAGACAGACAGTGGAATGCTTCCGCACGCACAAGGAGCAAAACTCCACCAGGAACCCACAGTGACTCACCAGCGCAGCTGCCACATCCCTCACGAAGGACGGGAAATCCATGGTTTCCTGGCTCAGGTGCCCCTCGATCAGCTTGGTGAGAGTCGGGCAACGCAGCGCTAGAGCGCACTGCCGCAGGGTCCGCTGGCAAGTCTGGGGGGACACCACAACACCTCAACGTTCATTCAGGCACCAGCCAGACCACAGGGAAAGGGTTAACACTTTGAGGAAGACCACTTTGAGCCGTTGTTGGATTTATTTCATTCTGAGCTCATCAGTCGGCGTGTTCTGTCTTCATATTCAATCTCCACACGGTGGTGTCCACAGAGATACCACTCGTCCCCGTCCTGAGTCGCCCTCTTTTTCACAGTTTGCACAGAGATGAAGACCCTTTCCTTCCAATTCCTTTCACTCCATACAGTTACGTTTGTGAACCTGTCAAGCTGATGACCCCATGGTTTGCCTGGAAGCATGATTTTGTGGTGCAGGTGCAGCAGCAGCATGGCCAGTGAGCCATGGCACTGCTTCTGGAGAGCTCTGTTCACAGAAGCCACCTTCACCAGCTGCCCCAGCAGCAGCATGGTGGCCTCGTGGATCTCCGAGTCCGGCTGCAACACAAGCACAGACCAGTCAGTCAATCTCGACAGCAGAAAGCTGGGGATTCGATACGCTCCAGTGATGGAAACACTGTATAACATTCTCTTCTTTAATTGAGGATGCTGCATGAGTATATATTATAAATAGGTACGTCTCCTGCATGGGACAGGACTGCAGTGTTCAATCCTGGAGATATTCCATTCTGTTTCACAAAGCTTGAGCTCTTGTCAAATATATGTGTTAGATAAACACAATTGAATGAGTGAATTAATTTATTTGACAGTTTTTTTTACGAAAACACAATAAAACATATATATCCTCAAAGATAAAATGATATTGTACACATATATACAAGCTATTGTCCAGGATTAAAACTATGTCAAATTATTTATTCCCATTCTGCTCCTCAAGAAAGCAGCTGACACATGTGGCTGCTAAACTGCTGAACCAGCACAAGCGAGCGACTGCAGACTCAACGAAGGCAGATTACAGCCACAGTGTTTCTGAGACAGAGGATCTTCGGCACTATGGAACAGAGGAAACGAAAGATAGCGAATCAGTACAACACTTACATGCTCCAGGCACTCCTTGGCCGTGTGGTACAGCTTGGGGATGATCTTCTGGGCCGTGCCGTCCTCACAGAAGCGCAGGATGGTGCCCAGACTGGAGACGGCCCTCAGGATGACTGGCTTCCCTTCCACGACCCACTGGGACAGAGCGCCGCTCAGCAGCTTCAGCTGCTCCGTGGCATATCTGTGCATCTGAGCAGAGACAATGTAAGAGCACGGCGAAAGAGTGCGTTAACAGCATCGATGTAAACACAGCACTGAGGCAGGAATGCCACACACCCAGTCAAAACCACATGGACACCAATATGACAAGAATGAGCCTAGAAGCACGACGGGTGGATGAAAGACTCGCAGCTTCTCCTCCTCTTGCAGACAGATATGATCCCCAGAGAGAGGAGCCGTCACTGAGCCGTTTCTCTTTACCTCCCTGGGCTTGGCCTTCAGCCCCTACATGTCAGAAGATGGACGTCCTCCAGGGGCTCCTCGCACATCTGCAGTGTCAGGTTCCTGCAGACAGCGGTTGGTCAGGTGCGGCGGCCGCAGAAGCTGTGAAAGTGTGAGAAGGGAGACGGGTGAGTCTGGAGATACTCTGCAGACGGTGGGACATTCACTGGACACACGCATGACAGGAGCACATGATGGTCCCGGGCATGACGGTCCCGGGCGTGACACTCACTGCGGCGAAGAAGGCAGCGATGCAGATCTTCTGGCCTCGGTCTGCACTGCCGTATCTCTGCCAGAGAATCCGCACCACCTCTGGCAGGATGGGGGCGGCGAACATCTTCCGAGCCCTGTGGATCAACAGCACAAGGATCAGGGTCTGTTCTTTACACGCCTGCTTTGCTGCCAAGTCACTGATTTTGCACGTTTTTTTTCTCTAAAGATCAATGTCTCCATGCTGGGGGTTAATTATAAGGGTGTCAATGCATAGTTATCCTCCGTATTAATCTTGCTTTAATGAACGCCTGTGAAGAAGGTTTTTGGATCTGCTCTGGGCCTAACGCTCGGGCCCAGCTTATCTTACCTGGTCAGCTGGAAGATGACCTCGGGCTGCCGGCCTGGTTCCCGGATCAGGCCCCAGTCCTGTTGAAGAGCCACCTCGCCCAGCTGTGCTCTGGACAGCAGGACCTTCACAACAAAGCTGGAGAGAGGGGAGAACAGCATCAGCGGAGATAAAGGGAGACACGTTACACGAGGAGCGGTTCTGTTCTGGTGTGACGCTCAGGGCGACCCCTGGCTCCCCACACACACTCTTACCCCTGGACAGCGCAGCTTCCGTCTGAATCCTCAGCACCCAGGAGAGGCAGCAGGGCAACGAAGACCTCGACAAATGTCACCTCCTCCAGGCTGAGCTTGGCCACCACATCCTGTATAGCATAAGCCTGACGACGGCAAAGACAAGCAGATTGAGTCAGAGTCTGGAGGGACAGCGTTGTGCGTGTCCTCGTCATGAGCGGCTTTCTGGACACTTACCACCGTGGCCTGACTTGTGGTCGCTGACTGGAGCTTCTCCACCACCGCCCTGAACCGACTGCTGCCCCCGATGGCCCCCCACATCTCCCGGCACCACTGCTGGTACCGAATGGTCCTGGAAAACACAAGCAGACAGTCAGTGTGCGACGACCCGCACCGTGACCGACTTCCTCCCACTCTCAATAGCGCAGAGAGGCCAACACTCGATAGAATCGAGCTTGTGATGGAAACAGCACGTGGACATTGTGTGGACACACGTGTGGATATCGACATACTGAAGGCACAATCAAAGCATTTCTAAAACATTTGACAAGCTGTGGGACTCCAAACATGTCTGCTCCCTTAGAGAATCGTATCCCTCCTCTGCACAGGACGGTTAGGATGATGTTTTAAATGCTCACTGGTCAGTGGGGCACGGGTGGCTGATGAGGGACTCGATAGCCACAGCTCTGTCGTGGAACACCAGCTGGAGGAAGCCCTCCTTCGCGATCTGCTGCACACTTTCCTCCGCACCGTACAGCTCCAGAAACGCGTGCAGCACCTGAGGGAGCTGGAGACACGCACACAGGACATTAAGTACTTCACACACGCTTTTCTCTGGGTAACTGACTGGCATCTAACACTGGGCATCGATTGGTTTACATTATGAATTGTACAGATCTCTTCTTCCCTAACAGGGAGGCCGGAGCTATATAACACTTGCTATAGAGACGCTCAGAGCCGCAACAGGCGCTCTAACTCACCAGTGCGGTGATCTCATCAGGGTGAGAGCTCAAGAGCTGGTATAGGAGAGCGCAGCAGCCCAGGGCAGAGCTGGGCTGGGGGTCCTGGAGTCCAATAAGCAGACCCTGAACCAGAGTCTGCTTCTGACAGGGACAGAGACACTCGCTGACGATCTGAAACACAGAGACAGTCAGCCCTCGGCCATCGACATGGCTCCTCTGCTCTCCCTTTCCATAGGCCAGGTGCAGGAGAGGGAAAGCAAGACTGAAGGACTCAATATTGCCTGGGGTTGGGCAACAATACGAGTATGACATCGATGCCCCTCAGCGCGTGACTCCGGGCTCTGTGGGAGGAAGACCGTGGTCCCGCTGTGGAGACGGCAGGGCTGGACGTAAACCTCACCTGGACGAGAGCAACGCAGGAGTCCGTGCCCGAGGACTCATCCTGAATCCACTCCATTACGTATTCCATCTTATTCCCGTCAATGTAACCATCTTTAAAGAGGAAAAAAATGTTTAGCCGACAGCCAAGGCTTTGTACACTGTCAGGTGCGCACACACACACACACACACACACACACACACACACACACACACACACACACACACACACACACACACACGCGCACACACACACACACACTGAGCTGGTCACTTCATAGCAACCATTACCTTCAGCATTCAGCCACATGTCCAGAGTCATCTTGATGATGTTCACAGCCTGTTGAGCGACCACCGGCTCAGGGTCCCAGCATCTCGGGACGAGCAAGGCCAGCACACTGGCAGCCGGGACCATCCCTGAATCCTGCAGGAAAGAACAGCCACCCGGAGATCAATGCCAGTTTGGTGTCCCAGCATCAACGTGTGAACACGAGCCACACTGCGCCACTTACTGACAAAAGCTCAATCTGACTCACCTGGGAGGTATGCTCCATCCTGTAGATGCCCAGGATGGCATCCACCAGCCTCATGGCCTTCACTTTTGCCACGTTGCATGGAGAGGAACAGGTGGACTGCAGGGGCTGAGGAGGGAGTGATGCCAGAGAGAGGGAGTGAACACAAGCAGAGCTAGACCTGAATAAACACACTTTTTAAATCTCACCAGGATTCATCTCTCGTTCTTGTCATGTCAGGGCTCCTTATGGGACAGAGAGACACAAACAACTTCCACAGAAATGTGACATTGATCCAAAATGGTGCTGGAAAGTAGGAACACCACAGCGCACTGATGGAGTCACAATCTCTGCAGCATCCCTATTAGTCTTTAAACATCACTGTCCCAATCTGTAGACACAGGGGCTTGTTCAGGATCAATTGTTGTCCTATTGTAATGTGCACAGGAACAAGAGTCTAGCATGGTGGTCACTCTGCTGTGAGGCAACGTGAAATGGCTGACCTCCAGCAGCTCCTCCAGTGTTTCGAGGCAGACATTCTGAGTCAGCTGTGAGCAGGGCAAAGAGGCCACATGTGTCACCAGAGAACACCTCCTACACAAGACAGAAACAAGCTGTTAGATACAACCACAGCACAGTATTCGTGTGACACACATTTAAGGAAGGTCTTTAAATTGAACACTTGTGATCATATTTAATGCCTTTACATTGATCTCATCGTTGCTGTTACTCTGTGGCCGATCTCGCTTCCCTGGATTCCCATTTCTGCTCCTTGTTTCTCACGGGAGATTTAGGACAGATGATTCAACAGTACTGTTCATTCACCAACATTACACTTATTATTGACAACTCACAAAAGTCATTTTCAGCTCTGGACATGTTTCAGTATTAAAGGATGAATAGAAGGAGTGGAGCAGGATGAAGTGTGCATGAGGACTGTCCTGCAGGTCCCCATTCATTGTGTCAAGACAGTGGGCCACAGGCTCTACAGATCCTACCTCGGAGTAAGCCTCGCCGACGGCCTTGCTGTGGCGACTCAGGACTGCCCCAAGACACAGCTGCACAAGATGGGCCTGCTTCACACTGAAGAAGGGTCCCACTTGGCTGGGGAAACAAGAGCATACACATCAAACCCAAGTTGCTTTAAACTGATTACTTCAGCAAAAACACGGAGCTGATGCAACCTATCAGACACTCATCACAGAAGAGCCGCTGTGATTCAGGTCAAGTCTCTATGTACAGTTACTACGGGGCTGATCTGTCAACAGCACACATCCAGTGTTTTTACATTCAGAGGTGTTTCCAGTGTGTTCAGCTGAATCAGGCCCTGACCCACAGTGACCCATCAAGAGTCAAAACACATCTCAGCCATGTGCGGTGCTGAGAGCTGGACGGCTGCAGTGAAGGTGCGTCTCTAAGGGAGAGTTAGTAGAGCGGGCTGGAAGTCACCGTGGGATAATCCCTGATGTATTTCTGACACTGAAGACACAACACACTTGTACAGAAACCATCTATACAAATCTAGCACTCAAGGAAACCGCACTGACCATCATCACGTTGAGTACCTCCGCTTTGCGAGGGAAGTCCACCCCAGAGCTTCCGATTGCCTGGGCCATGATGCTCATGCTGAAACACACACTGGCCCTGACGGTGAGGTCCTGCAGGAGAAGACACAGCATCTCAGTCTCTGACGGCCGTCCCCAGCAATGAACAGGCAGGTGTGGACAATCACACTCTCTCTTGTTTAAGACATATCTTGCCTACCGTGGAGGTGAAGAAGGGCCGCAGTTTGGGCAGGATGTGGCGCCTCAGGTATACCTGCATCTCCTCCCTCCTCAACTCCTCACTCCTCTCTGGCTGTTTCCCCTCTGCATTTAAACAAGCTGCTGTCATCCCACTGCTCAAGAAACCAACCCTTGATGCCACCTCTCCTCAGAACTACCGCCCTGTCTCCCTACTTCCCTTCCTCTCCAAGACTCTCGAGCGGGTGGTCCACCATCAGCTCTCGGACTTTCTGTCCCAACACTCACTCCTTGATCTTCTGCAATCCAGCTTCCGCACAGCTCACTCCACTGAGACGGCTCTCCTGGCTGTCACTGACTCCCTCAGCCATGCTCGGGCGGCCTCCCTCTCCTCAGTCCTCATCCTCCTTGACCTCTCTGCAGCATTTGACACCATTGATCACTCCATCCTCCTCTCCTGCCTCGCTGACCTTGGGATCTCTGGGACTGCTCTCACCTGGTTCTCCTCCTACCTCAGTGACCGGTCCTACCAAGTGACATGGCGAGGCTCCTCATCCACCCCCCAACCTCTCCTCACAGGCGTTCCCCAAGGCTCCGTCCTGGGCCCGCACCAGTTCTCTCTCTACACTCGCTCCCTGGGCCCCCTCATCGCTTCCCATGGTTTCTCCTACCACTTCTACGCTGATGATGCCCAGATCTTCCTGTCTTTTCCCTCTTCTGACCCTCTCATCCCCTCATGCATCTCTTCCTGCTTGTCTGCCATTTCCGCCTGGATGCACTCACACCACCTCAAGCTCAACCTCTCCAAATCAGATCTCCTCTTTTTCCCCCACTCTTCCTCACCTTCTGCTGACCTCCCCATCTCGATCCCCTTGGAATCCACCACACTCTCTCCTTCTTCTTCCGCTAAAAATCTAGGAGTCACAATCAAACCTGCGCTCTCCTACTCCCAGCACATCACCACGCTGACGCGCACCTGCAGATTCTTCCTGAGCAACATACGCCGGATCCGTCCCTTTCTCACCGACTACTCAACTCAGCTGCTTGTCCAGTCACTGGTCCTCTCCCGCCTGGACTACTGCAACTCCCTCCTGGCCGGCCTGCCTGCATCCACTACCCGCCCACTCCAGCTAATCCAGAACACTGCGGCTCGTCTGGTATTCTCTCTGCCATGATTCGCACACGCTACTCCACTGCTCCGCTCCCTCCACTGGCTCCCGATAGCGGCACGCATTCAGTTCAAGACTTTGACCTTCACCTACCGCTGTCTTGACCACACTGCACCAAGCTACCTTCAGTCACTCGTCTCATCATACATCCCCTCCAGACCACTGCGCTCCTCCAGTGCCAGAAGGCTAACTCTGCCTCCTCTCCACTCTCCCTCCTCCAGAGCCCACTCCTTCTCATCCCTGGCCCCTAAGTGGTGGAACGACCTGCCCACCGAAGTCAAAACAGCAGAGTCCTTGACCTCATTCCGGCGCTTACTCAAGACGCATCTCTTCTGACAGCACTTGTAATATTAGTCCTCTATCCCTGCTAGATAGCACTTATTATGCTTCTCTCGTTCTTGTTTGTTTTCCTCCTTGCTCCCTTTCCCGTAGCCCTTGTCTGTAACCCTACATCTTGACAGTACTTAGCTTTCACCGTCCAGGATGTAGGAAGTCTCTTACTGTACTTGTGTAAATTCTAAATTGGAATTTGTAAAATGTAAGTTGAATTTGTAATGATTGATGCCTTGTACTTCTCTGTATTTTTGCACTTTGTTAGCTATTATGTTGTAAGTCGCCCTGGATAAGGGCATCTGCCAAGAAATAAAAATAATAATAATAATAATAATAATAATAATAATAATAATAATAATAATAATAATAATATACCCGCAGTTGTCCTTCGGGGATCCGCCGGGTTACGAACCCATAGAAGAGAATCACTCTCGGTCTGCAGGAGAAAACGCAGCAGGTTATCCAAGATGGTGGCCGTGTTTTGTATGTGAGCATCCTTCGCTCTTTGGGGGAAGGTCTGACTCACGGGCTCCATCCCTCAGGACTCAGATCCGTTTGGTCTTTGATAGTAGCAGCCGTGTTGTGCATCAGCAAACAAACACAATCTGTGTCCTGTGGGCAGGTGTGGACAGTGTGACCAGGCTGTGGATGACGTACCTGATTGGCACAGCGGACACTCAGCTTCTGCAGACCACGGCTGCTCTCAAAGATCTCCACAGTGACGATCGAGGCCATCACTTTCAGCGGGCAAGATAGCGGCTGTTTCCTGGCCACCATCTCCACTGCCTCGCTTATTACACGCCGATGCTTCAATGGCACCTGTGGCAAAAGCAGGACAAGAAAGAACTAATACCTCCTGTGCAGGTGTTCAGTCAGTGGGGAACTGACCTGGGAGCGAATAGAGATTGTACCTGTGTCACAATCCTCTGTGCTTTAGTAAGACTCATACTTACTAGATGACTTCATTTGAACCCTATTGTTTAAAACAGTCAAGTGAAATGAAATCTGCATGTGTATAATAAACTCATTTTAAAAACTACATATAAATACATCCAAAAAGGTTCTTTCAGACTGTGTACATCGCGATTAAAGATTTCACCTCCGGGTTCTTGCTCATTTCCCAAAAGAACAGAAGAGTCTTCCGGAGACAGTCCTCCATGTCAGCCAGCACACTGGCTCAGTTTTGTCCCCTTTCTTTGTGGATTGTTATGACATTTGCTGTCTTCCAGTCAGTTGGCACATCCCCTGTTCATTCTAAGTGTCATTTGGAATATTTGAGTTAGCGGCCTATAAATAATTTCCCTCATTTCTTTAAGTACTGTTGGAAATATACCATCTGGCCCAGGTGATTTGTTTGTTTTTAATTCTGCCTTCAAACACACACGCAATACTCCGATACTGCGCATACTCGGGTATAGGAGACGCATGCGTGCTGCACGCGGGGTTCACGGTCTGGCAATATGTGACAGTTTTACATATAAACGCCGTAATAAACAATGACTGCCTTTACGCCCAAATGAAAATGAAATACACTTGCATGGCAATACTGTATCAGTCTATACTGTCCACCCAGCCTAGTCGAGTCCATTTTCATTCAACAAGAGGGTGGAGATACAACAATAACAGAAGAAAGATGGCTGCAATTCACCTTGCAATCATCCACACAATCACAATTTGCATAATGCATGCCGGGGGAAAATGTAAAAAAATAAAAAGTATTAAAAGACTGTTTGATGTGAAGTGAGGTCCGGGGGGGTTGGGGTTGGGTGAACTCTTCATGAGAGCAATGTGAGGAGATTACAATGAAGAAAACAATCCCCCGATTTTAACTTTTGCCCTCTGTTTCATATCCTTTTCCCCCCACGTTTCCCCCCAATGCAATATTTCCCCCAATAATCCAGCTCAATCAGATTAAGTAATAAATCAAATTTTTGAAAATGTTGGTGATGTGATCACTTTGATAGATAGCTAATGATTAGTAATTAACTACTACAGCTAATTATTTTTGATAGTATTGTATTGTTTTAATACATTTTGTGTTTTAATGTGTAATATAGTATTTTCAGTGCTGAGTACTTATGGCGTGGGTGTTTTTTTACCTAAAATCTTTATTAGTTATTGCTGTTATTTCAATGTGCACAGTGTACTATTTAAATGTGTATGCATTACTAAATCTATTCCAGCCGCAGAATGCCCCCACATCAGCTTCACCACATGCCTCCTCCATTGCCTGGAGAAGAGGCACATGTGTAAGGGGATGGCAGTCATATACCTTCCATCGCCATGCTGAAAAAACTCTTCAATTGGGTTTAGGAATGGGGAATATGGTGGGAGGTATAGAACAATAAATTGTCGGTGTTTGATGAACCAGCTGTGGACCAGAGCAGCCCGGTGGAAACTCACGTTGTCCTAGATGACAACATACCTGGGCTGCTCTGGTGCACCCCTCTGCTCAGCTGGAATAAGGATGCCATGTAGTGTGTCCAGGACAGTGATGAGAAGAGCGGTGTTGTAGGGACCAAGGCTGGCATGGTGATGGAGGTCGCCTGCGCACATGGTGATATTCCCTCCTCCCTCCATGGTCCCTCCCTGTCCCCTTCTTTTGACTAGGTTGAAGCCAGCCTTATCAATGTAAATATAAACGTGCTGAATTGCAGTGGCATCCAGCTCCAAGACTTTCTGAAACAGTATGTCAAATAGACCTAGAGCAGTCAATATGGTGAGGTACATTACACTGGGTTACAGGACAGTAATGTGTCTATACAGTGCTGATATGATAATAAATTCACAGTATAGTACTTACTTGCACATATTCATAACGCTGTTCTTTAACCCTCTCTGAGTTTCGTTCAAATGGCACCCTGTAGACCTGTTTCATCCGGATTCGGTTGCGCTGTAATACACGGTCCAATGTAGACAAGTCCACCTGGTGAATGTTATTGAATATTGTGTTGTCAGCAATTATGTGGTTCTGGATTTCTTGTAGTCTAATGGTATTGTTTGCCACCACCATGTTCACAATAGCGGTCTCCTGTTCTGGTGTGAACAGCCGGTGTCGTCCACCATGGCCTGGTCGTCTCTCAGTTCTGCAGAAGATCCACAAATATGCTATGATTGGTTACAGTAAATGAAATATGAAATGACATTACTGTAACATTGGCCAACAATCACTGAGTAACATAGGCCTACTGAGATGTCGGACTGCAGTATACTACAGTATACATACATAAAGAGTATAGTGTAGATGGTAGGTAATCTACCGGTTCTCTTTTCTGATAGATGCAACCGTGTAGCGGCTCAGGTTGGGCTGAACTCTCTGCCCAGCCCCCCTCATACTCAATCCATGGTTGAGCACATGGTCAACTAATGTGGCCCTGATCTCATCTGAGACAATTGTCCTTCCTCATCCTCATCCTCCTCTTCCTCGATCCTCTTACTCTCACTCCTTGACCTCTAGCTTTTGCTTCACCATTGACTTCCATTTTCCTCCAGAACAGGAGAGCTCATCTGTGGCCTTTTCTAGTGCTAAAGCTCTGATTTCTAAGTGAACAATTCAGCAACTAGTGTTTACAGCTGTGAGGAGTGGGTGTTGCCAATTGGTGTATAGAGCTTGGCATTGTGATTGGCGTTGCTTTCCAAAGGGACTACAGAGATTTTAAATTTGAATGTTGTGCCTAATGTAGAGAACTGTGTGTAGTGTTTTGCAAAAAGTGTGATATAGAATTGGAAACTGAGTGTAAAGCAGGAATTGTGCTTGCAATTTTGCAGACTTGGTTTAGGGATTTGGCACATGAGTTTCAGGTTCCGGTGATTGCGTTTCATGTTCCAATTTTAGTGTGTAAAGAATTGGGAAAAACTGTACAATGCAATACATGTTCTGTGATGTGCACTATTCAAATGTTTGTGTGTCTCTTAGTTTTACTTTTAAAGAGTGATGGTTCAAATGGTGCATGTTTGTATTGTGTTGCAAAAATGTCATTTTGAAAAAGGATTGTTAGGTTTTCATTGCAGAGTTTCATTTTGACATAGAAGTGAGATGTTTATCTCCAAGTGTTGTGTCTTATTTGAATTGTGTGTAGAGTTTTGACACAATGAGCCAAATCCTGCATAACAAGTGTATACATAATCGCAAAACACTGTATGTAACATAACATTTTTTTCTACCAGTTTATTTTTAAATCCACACGCATCAATACAGTTCAAACTCAGTGGAGAAAATATTCCCGGCGTTGTTGGGAATTTTAATCTGGGTGTAAAATAACCGATTTGATTGGGATCCAAAATGATTGTCATGCAATTTAAAATGTTCCAGTGTGGATTTAAATGACATCCCATTATTTCTCCCCAGAAGCATTTGATTCCATTATCTTACCTCTCTACACTAATATATATGTGTGAGTGCATGTGTGTGTGAGTGTGTGTTTGAGAGAGAGAGAGAGAGAGAGAGAGAGTGTGAGTGTGTGTGTGTGTGTGTGTGTGTGTGTGTGTGTGTGTGTGTGTGTGTGTGAAAACAATCCAGTATTCCAGGCCTGTCATTCCACTTTTATGTTTTATATGAGGTTATTTTAAAGAAAGCATATTCATTTTAGGATTCCTGTGTGGGATTTGGAGATATAGACCATCCTTCTAGTTTCCCCATTGTAGTCTATGGGCATTCTATTTCGTCATTCGTTTTAATCTGTCCCTTTATTTTACAGAAACATCTCTTTACAAGCAGCTTTTTTGCTATTGCTATTAAGTAGGGGTTTGTAGGGGTTTGTAATGTGTGATATTGTCTGATATTTCGTCAACATTGCTGAATGATGTATTCATTGTGATTTTGTGAACGTTTACCGTTTCAGAGATCAGTGCAATTTATTTTGAAAATTGATATATTGTGTTTTGATATAAATCAACAACTATTCTAACAACTATTCAACTAGTCTAACAACTAGTCTAACAATTATTTTAACATTGGACTTTAAGTAGTTCTAGATTTGCATGAACAGTTTTTTCTGCAGTTGTCACGACTGAACGACTGAGGATCGTTAGAAACTCGCTGAGCCGATCAGGACAGGCAGACAGGAGCTGCATCAGCTGCCATTATTCAATTGTGTATCCAAATGTGCGCATATACATACACAATAATGATATTAATAAAACAAACGTTACACAATACATTGCATACATCGGTATGCACATATCTTAGAAGACATATACAATTAAAAAACAAAGAACTAGTTATAAAATTAGCATTAAACTGAAATATTACATTTAGTATTGTAATGACCCCTCACTACAGACGTTTCTAACACGTGTGTAAATGCATCTGTGCAAACACAGCTGCCGACAATGAAAAGCACATGGGTTAAAAAGCCAGGGGATGGGACTAAAAGAGCGGCCAAGCATGTGAACAAGAGTGTTGTGTAGAGAATTAGTCCTAAAAAGTGCAGGGAAAGCGATGTCTGGAGCAGGAGTGGGAGCTGCATGTCGAGACGGACCCACATTTGTGTTGATGCCCAGTGGCTGGCGCCAGACAGCGAGGACATAGACAGGGAAGCGGAGTTTTCTTGCTTAACCTGCTCCTCTCTTTTTCTACAGGTGACTCTGTGAACCTATTCACACATGCACACACACTACACTGTATATTACAGGGCCACTGGCAAGGTGTCCCTTATTTTTCCACATTGAAGGTGTCAACCCTAGCTACATCTCTGCTTAAATACAGTACCTAACTTGAGGAACCTGCCTTCAGCTATGTCCTTCCCATTTCAAGGTAATTGTAGCTTTTTCTATTTTAAAGCCAGTGGAGCTAACACTAAGCCCACTTATTGAATACATGTAAATTCTGGAAGCTTCTATTATGGAAACACCATGAGAAACAATACTGATATCTAGAACTTTCCATTATCAGAAACTAGCAAAATACACACATACCACAATATGATGCCAAGGACAATTCTGTCTCCAAACAAAATACATGTAGTTTTACATGTCATTCATCATTAAACCAACTGGCAATATTGTGTCTTACTTATGGAAGAAAAGTATGATTAATTATTAACAGGTTCGAGATAAAGGACTTCTAAACAGATTGTAGTTACCAAGAAACAAATCAGAAGTAATCTAAGTTTGCAGATCAATCAATTGTGTGAGAGCAAAATATCCTACCCTTGGAAGTATCTGTAATAAAAAGTCATGTGAGAACAATACAATAATACCTGAATTACCATGGCAACAATTGGCAAATACCAAAGGGGAAATTCTTTTACAATAAAATGCACAAACAATACAAATCAGTTTGCCACAATGGCCACAGGCAGGCTCTTTAAATGGCTTGACAACATGCTATTATCTTATGGGGCTTTTCCAAACTTTGTATTTATCCATAGGGCTGAAGCAAAGGACATCATATCTATAATATCTATAATAACATATGGTGGCTAATTCATCAAGTTGAAAGTCTTATTTACCTCTTCTATACCTGGATTTTTTATAACCGTAATCTGTGTTTAATGGTTATTTTCTTTATGATGTAAGGCAATCTGCTTGAACAGCAGACTTGTAGAGCCTCTCCTAAACTAATACAATAGTGGGAAGCATCTCATCCAAAACTGAGCGTCATGAGAGGTGACTACTTGTTCGTGATAAAGAACCCTTAAACCTTAAAATATTGACCAAAGCGAGCAAACAGGATGATTCACCACTTGTCATATTTTATAGATACTGTATAGTGTGTGTCATAGTTTTGCGTAACGCCAATTGTCTGTTGGCAAGCTCTGCGAATATCATAAACAGGGACAGTGTATGGTTTCAAGTTTACAACGACAGAATGAGGCAATAATGGGGATTCTACATACCAGATGCTAAAAATAGCCATGTGTGAACTCATGATAGCATTTTCCAGAAGCTCTCGTAATATGACGTGAAAGATCAGATTTGGCACATGCAAGAGAATATACACTCACCTAAAGGATTATTAGGAACACCTGTTCAGTTTCTCATTAATGCAATTATCTAACCAACCAATCACATGGCAGTTGCTTCAATGCATTTAGGGGTGTGTTCCTGGTCAAGACAATCTCCTGAACTCCAAACTGAATGTCTGAATGGGAAAGAAAGGTGATTTAAGCAACTTTGAGCGTGGCATGGTTGTTGGTGCCAGATGGGCCGGTCTGAGTATTTCACAATCTGCTCAGTTACTGGGATTTTCACGCACAACCATTTCTAGGGTTTACAAAGAATGGTGTGAAAAGGGAAAAACATCCAGTATGCGGCAGTCCTGTGGGCGAAAATGCCTTGTTGATGCTAGAGGTCAGAGGAGAATGGGCTGACTGATTCAAGCTGATAGAAGAGCAACTTTGACTGAAATAACCACTCGTTACAACCGAGGTATGCAGCAAAGCATTTGTGAAGCCACAACACGTACAACCTTGAGGCGGATGGGCTACAACAGCAGAAGACCCCACCGGGTACCACTCATCTCCACTACAAATAGGAAAAAGAGGCTACAATTTGCACAAGCTCACCAAAATTGGACAGTTGAAGACTGGAAAAATGTTGCCTGGTCTGATGAGTCTCGATTTCTGTTGAGACATTCTGATGGTAGAGTCAGAATTTGGCGTAAACAGAATGAGAACATGGATCCATCATGCCTTGTTACCACTGTGCAGGCTGGTGGTGGTGGTGTAATGGTGTGGGGGATGTTTTCTTGGCACACTTTAGGCCCCTTAGTGCCAATTGGGCATCGTTTAAATGCCACGGCCTACCTGAGCATTGTTTCTGACCATGTCCATCCCTTTATGACCACCATGTACCCATCCTCTGATGGCTACTTCCAGCAGGATAATGCACCATGTCACAAAGGTCGAATCAGTTCAAATTGGTTTCTTGAATATGACAATGAGTTCACTGTACTAAACTGGCCCCCACAGTCACCAGATCTCAACCCAATAGAGCATCTTTGGGATGTGGTGGAACGGGAGCTTCATGCCCTGGATGTGCATCCCACAAATCTCCATCAACTGCAAGATGCTATCCTATCAATATGGGCCAACATTTCTAAAGAATGCTTTCAGCACCTTGTTGAATCAATGCCATGTAGAATTAAGGCAGTTCTGAAGGCGAAAGGGGGTCAAACACAGTATTAGTATTGTGTTCCTAATAATCTTTTAGGTGAGTGTAGTCTGTATGTGAAAAGAGGAACACAACAGACTTTAACCCAATATCAATTCAACAAGGTGACCTAGATCTAACATGTGTCTGTTTACTGAGTTTCTTCAATATTTTTGAGGGATTGGCTTCCTTCTTTTGTGGGTGGAGTGGGGGCCTGCGTGATTAACTCAAGTGTGTAGAGATACTATTGTTTATTGTAGAGAGGCGTAATGACCAGGACATGAGTATCGGCATTTCCAGACTTATACTATTGCCTGCTGCGTCAGAGCTCATTGGGTCACCCGTGCCCACCCAATTTCTGTTAACAGCTGGAACAGGTGTTATCTCCTGTAATTGTGTTATAGGTTAATATAGTACCATATTTGCGATAGTGTATGTGTGTAAAAGGTGGTTTCTGAGGTAGACCCTTGCCAACATCACCAGGCTTATTAAAGTCTGACATCACACATCCTCAGATCTGTGTACAAAGGTGAAGTTCTGGTACTCAGTAGTATTTCAGCTACCAAAAGCTGGTTTAGGGCAGCATACAAATGAATGACAATAAATGCAGCTACTTGAATCTAACTTAGATTACCTTCAAGTTCTTAATTATTTATCACTTCCTATCATTTCCTGGCCATAAAGATAGAGGAGCAATATTGTCCAGAATTGGGTTATATGAATGTATTCGCTTGGGCAAGGAAGGTTGGTTGCCAGTCAAAAGTTTTAGAACACCTACATTTTTTCAGTTTTTATTGAAATTTACACAGTTTAATGTCTCAGTGTACTCTGAAATGAAAGCATAGAACAAATAAACAATTCTGTATGCTCCTCTTTAATCCCATGTGTACTCTTCAATGTTGTGTTGTTTGCCAAGTATTTGGTATCCCATGGAAGCTGAGACTCTGTGTTCTAACAATGTGAAGCATTCTCTGATGTGAAAAATTAGGTTTTTATACCCCCCCACACATTTATACCCCGCCCCTCTGCATTCTGAAGTAGAGGGGTGTGTGGGATACTTAGTCTGAGTAGGAATACAAAGTCTCAGAAAATATTGACAATTATGACATATTCTGGAACCAGACAATCTACTGATCTAAACAATACCATCCACATTTTGGTAGAAGCAACACACACCCGTAGAGAGCTCACAATGTCAAGATGGAAAACTCAATTTACTCTGTTTACAATACACAACAATTTTACATAATTGGATCTGAACTTCTCTGTGTTTGATAGCACATCAAATATAAACTTGATTAATTATTAGGTTGTTCTGAACAAAACAAGCCTAATTGCAAAGATATCCGTTCGAACCTGAGTAATCTGTGCGTTTATGCCCCGGGCTCTGAATTACGCAAACTGTAAATCAAATGTGTTTGAGAATGAAATGAGCTGGTAGCCAAGAGAATAAGCTTTCAAACGATGTGTGCATTGTAGGAATACAGTGTAACTTCTATGAACAGGAGCTGCGCGTAACACTGCCAAAAAATGCTTAAGAGGGTGTAGTAACACAGTATATAACTCTGAAATGTTTTTGGTAACATAAACTTTTATTTTTTAACCTCTGTCAGTTTACCGCTTACCTTTGAACCATTTCAGGTTATTCACTGGATAATGGGGGAAAAATGGGGGTGTTCTAAAACTTTTGACCGGTAGTGTATAATAAACAGAAACAATAACAACAGGTTGTTGGGGAGGTTTTTTCAATCGACCAAATCAAAAATATGTTCTTGAAGAATGTTATGTGTGTGTTGTGTGCACTGCGTTATGTTGGTAAGTGCCTGTTGCCAGGCTAGAAAATCTGGCAGAGGTTCAAATGGGAATCTAGTCCACCCTTGAAGAACAAGTATTGAAGTGTCTAAAATGATTGATGTCCTTATGTGTTGGTAGGACTGTATAAATAAAGCATCAGATTTGTCTGTTCAATTCTATCATAATGGGATCGTTTAACACTTAAATTTAATCTGCACGCGTGTAAAGTGCACGCAAGTATGATTTAAAAAAATAGTAATCCGTCAACCCTGGTTTTATACCCATTTCAAACCCAGACTTGTGGGGTTGAGAAATAGTCCGGGTTCCCCGGGTTTTTGGTGCCCCGGGTCCCTGGGCTGGAAACACTAGACGTGTTCTCACTGTCTTAAGGTAGAATGACCAGATGGCCTGATAATCCCCAGACAAGTTCCCCAAGGTACCAGACACAACTGGCTGAGTCTACCACGGGTTGGTGGGCTCCGTGTCAGTAAGGAGTACTGGGGCTTGCCACGCAACAGCAACCTGGCTTCTAATGCTAACAGTGAAATCTGTGTTATTGCTCACTACAACACCAAAGAGCTAATCTTTGTGCTGTGTATTTGCAATGTGATTAGAAGACAGGTAAGCAAAGGTCTTTCATGTTTAATTTATATAGGTGTTTAAACTAACTTGTCAATGTATAACTGAATGTGTAAAAAGCTATGCAAAATCAGTATTCAGCATACAATAATCTGCTTTAAATTTGAGCCTTCAGAGGAATGGACGGAGAGAGACAAATGTGTAGATGAATGAGCTGCTACATCTTTGTTTGTCATTCTTGTAGAAGCACCATTGGGGTTCTCTGAAAGTGTACTTTTGCATTTGAGAGCTGTGGTGTAACCGTACTCTTGAGTTTATGATGTACAGCAATTTGTATTTACTTAACTCCAATGTAAATAGTATAATTGCTTGTTATTAATACAACCTTTATAGACTTGTTCTCTTTGAACATCCAATTTCTCCCTGTGACAAACGTCACAGCGCTGGTTGTTAAAAATAGAGCTCAGCGGACAGTACTCCAGTCACGTCTTCCTGATTTTATTTACATTTTTGCAGTGCTTGTACCTCTTTTTCATTTTCACATAGCCTCAACCAACTCCCATCCCTCCTTTCAACCCTGTTTAGCCTCACTGTGCTTTATATGTTGTTGAACCACTGTAGTCTTTTGTGTAAGTATATGGAATGTTCATGCTGTTGTATCAAGAATGATAAACAACTCTCTGTGTACACAAGGTCTATTGTCTGTGACTCCTGTTTATATACCATTACAAATTTGAACTTTTGTGGACTTAGTTTTATCAAGATAAGGACATTGTTCAAAATTGTGCTTTCAAAAATAATTATATAAAGGTCAAATCATAGCTTTGCACATAGTTAAGACCGCCCACTCCAGCTCATCCAGAACTCTGCGGCTCGTCTGGTATTCTCTCTGCCACGATTCGCACACGCTACTCCACTGGCTCCCGATAGCGGCACGCATTCAGTTCAAGACTTTGACCTTCACCTACCGCTGTCTTGACCACACTGCACCAAGCTACCTTCAGTCACTCGTCTCTCCATACATCCCCTCCAGACCACTGCGCTCTTCCGGTGCCAGAAGACTAACTCTGCCTCCTCTCCACTCTCCTTCCTCCAGAGCCGCTCCTTCTCATCCCTGGCCCCTAAGTGGTGGAACGACCTGCCCACCGAAGTCAAAACAGCAGAGTCCTTGACCTCATTGCGGCGCTTACTCAAGACGCATCTCTTCCGACAGCACTTGTAATATTAGTCCTCTATCCCTGCTAGATAGCACTTCAGCTTTATTATGCTCCTCTCGTTCTTGATTGTTTTCCTCCTTGCTCCCTTTCCCGTAGCCCTCGCCTGTAACCCTACATCTTGACAGCACTTAGCTTTCACCGTCCAGGATGTAGGAAGTCTCTTACTGTACTTGTGTAAATTGTAAATTGGAATTTGTAAAATGTATTATTTTGAATTGCTATGTTTTAGCTAAATTGAATTTGTAATGATCGATGCCTTGTACTTCTCTGTATTTTTGCACTTATGATGTAAGACGCCCTGGATAAGGGCGTCTGCCAAGAAATAATAATAATTACTAATAATAATACTAATATTAATTTATTGTAATAATAATAATAATATAATTTTTTTTTTAAAACCTGTCATCTATACGGGTGCAGAAGGGTAGTGGGCAAACTGGATAATCTCTCTATGGTTGGGAGTGCTCATCTTAACAGCAGACACCACAGAGACAAGTACAAATAATAAAATTCAATAACAATTAATATCTCCGTCTTTAACAAGTGAATACAAAATAGACTCAAAAAACTCAAATTCCATGGGTTATGTGTAGTATAATCTGGTGGCTGTCACAATAATTCAAAAATAAGTCAAAAGCCTTGGGTTGGATGTATAACACAAATTGTATGCTGTTTGGTAATTATCAGGACAGGCTTAAAGACAGTACATAATTTTGGTTGTCTGTCCGTCATGTACAACTCAGAACAAACATAAAAATTGAACTGCAATCAGACATGAAAGATTACCTGGAGTTGGCACATATTCTTTACCTGCAACAATCAAACTATAATTGTGCTGTTTACTCAGATGAAATGGAGATGATCAAAAACAAGGAGTTACTTGGTATAAACTGTACACTGCAACAGAAGACAGTCTGTAATTCAAATCTACCGACCCTCCAAACAGCAAGGTGTGACAGAACCCAAAGCAGTAAAACACAGCCAATCCTTAACAGGATTACAAGCTGTGGGTACAGCATCACATCTTTGTCTGGCATAGACATGGCATATTTGTACCTGTTCCTGTATCTGTCCTGTACCTGATTAATCTTTATATCAGTATCCGGCTACATTTCATTAATTTGCTGTGTGACTTTAAAAACGGTCAAAATTAGAAGTTGTGTAATTCTAAACTTTCATCTGAGTCTTTTAATAAGCTCCTTTCCAATTAGTTGTATAACTTGTTATATTACTTTATGCTACAAAAATCTGGCTTTAACAATAATTTTGCCCCTTTGGAAAATCATACTTTTTATGTTTGCAGACTTCTTAGACCAGTGTGATGCTCTTACTTAATAATACGTAATAGTATATCTAGACATCAATGTATTTTCTTAAAAACAAAAGTTACTAATAAAGACAATATGTGATCTTAGTACTATGTTTATTTAACAACTATGCAGACATTAGCAAACATATTTTGAAAGCATTACCCCTGTCACTTAAGAAAATTAAGAACTGCCCTAAACCAGCTCTAGGGCTGATCCTCAATAACACAGGTATCACTCAGCAACGGGATTTCCACAACAAAATGGAAGAAAGACCTTTGATTAATTAAAAAAACAAAACAAAACAGGACCTTCCAACCTAACAACGAATAGTTTGTAATAATGTTTTTTTTCAGACCTCAGGTTCTTCTGAATTTCATTCTCATCAAGGTCTTAATTGAATAGTGGAATAGTCATTATTGTTTTACTTAGTCCAGATAAACATAATATTCAGCCACTGATAGAAGACACCTCTAAAATAACAGGTGGATTGGGTCTGGGCGGGACACAAGTATACTAAAGAAGCCATGTTTATTTACTTAAAATACAAAACAAAATTGTAATTTACCATTAAAATAAAATGTTCAATATTTACCAGAAAAACATGTGTGCATTGCTTTGGGAGGTGGGGGGAATACAGTAAATGTTAGGATTTATTGTCTTAATATATTCAAAGCTAGCTTGGACTTTGAATCTCAAACAAATTGAGTAATTTGTGAAAACTTTCTTGAAAATGTAACAATTTTGCTGCTCAATTAACGTTTTATCCAGGACTGCGACATGACAAAATAGTATGACCCATTGACCTAGAATGACATACAGTACCTGCCTCCTTCCGACTACTCCCTATTACGTGAGAAGGAAACCTCCAAAATAAAACACAATGTTTATACAAGTTCCGCTTGGGTGACTGCTAATATCCCTGTCTCTGGGATCCGTTATGCTTTCTACACTTGCAACAATGGGTCCCATGGAAACATTACTCGAGCCTGCTACGTTTTACTGTAAGTTCCAAAATGCATAAAATGCCTCCACCCTTTATTGATTCCTAATTCTGAAAGCAAATTATTTTCTTCAAAAGCTGCCTGTGAGAACTGATCCATTACTCACAGTATCATGCTCCCCCTAAAGCAAATGAATTACATTTTGTATTTTTGATCCCTGATGGATGAGACAGGATCATTGTTTTTTAAAGTATTGCATTTTACCTGCCTAATATCCCACACCGTATCCTGTAATGTTTTCTTTCTCGTTATCTGACTGTACTGTTTTTCTTCCAGCTCTCGTTTAGAACATAAGTGAAAAATCTGTTTGGATGTTTGGGTTTACATTTTTAAAGTTCATCATCTTACATTTGGGATTTTGTCTTTAATCCCCTTCTTGACCCTCCATTGCATATTGTTGTACTATGGTTACAGCTAAGGTTGAGACATGGATGACTTTGGTTATGTTTGAATCAAAGGTAACAATTAATTATGACATTGGTTGTAGCATCACATTTGGGATGTTGTAGAATAATTTTTTGGTAAGTTAAAGTATCAGAGTGTGTGTTGCATTTAGTAACTTAAATTGTAATTGTGTGCTTCAGATATTGTTTTAAAGAATTCGTATTTTTCTCTTGAGTTATGGTACTGATGTTGTAACTATATTTGAGAAAAGAACACATTAATTACTTCACTTATTCCCCTTTGAACAAACAAATAGTTCAACAGTTTGGATTCCTCCACTGTAATAATAAATCTTACACTTATTAGTGTCTTACAGATATATTATTAATCCCTTTGCCACCTGCAATGGACAGTGTGTACCCTGCATTGCACCCTGTATCCAACAGGTCGAGTCTTGTCGGCTCTGGCTCCATAGATGAAGCGGTTATTGAAATTGGATGGAGAGCCCGAGCTCCCTTTGCCTTGATCTTGAAAATAACTGATTTTCATTACCATTTGAAACATTCAAATAAATACAACCACAACAGACGCAACTTAATGTAGGCCTTTCTTTTTCTCCTGGGCTTACCACTATAGTTTCACAGTGCTAACCAATTTTATTTTCATATCTTAATATCTTCATAACTTCATTTATCTACATTTCATATCTGTTAAGAGTAGTGATTGGTGATTACTACTATTTAATTGTAGTGCATATGTCATTCATAGATTACAGTTCATACAATATTTTGCACAGAAACATAACCAACTATTGCTCGAATCACTGGTGCCCCCTACCGTCAGAAGTTTTATCCAGAAATTTATTTATTTCACTGATTAGCTCTACCTCAGAATAAAATAAAAACGTTTAATTCTTAGAATTGGGTTTATCATGGAGGGATTATTAATTTTATTCACTTTTAATCCCCACAGTTACATTTCCAAGGGACAAAAGCTAAAACTGGGATTGCTGACAGCATTGTATCTAGGTTGTGGTAGTTTAATATTTTGAGAAGTTCAGATCTGGATCAAAGCTTAATTTTGGATTCAAATTTCATGTTGCCTAGGGTTAGGATTATGGCTGAAGGTAAGAGTTTAATTAGATTTCCATTAGTGTTTTATAGTATAGATTTAGTTTTGCTGGCATTTACCTGTAGGTAAGTTTACTTTGGGTAATATTCCATTGACATGACTATACCATTGCTGTTGATGTTACCATCATTTTGCAATGGTTTCATATGGGTATGGGTTCACTGTGCTTTACTTTTCTGGATTAAGGGAATAATTTGATATACCATAATAGATGATTACTATAGAACTCCTGTTTACTATTGCACTCCATGGTTTACTGCAAATCTAAGGTATAACTGCAGTAAAACCATATTACAAGTGCACAAATCCTATGGTGAATTTAGGAAGAGAAATTAGGTGTGTGACTACGATCATTTTTAGGCATGGGTAGGGATATGTCCAGTAGAATTAGTGTTAGGCAAGGTTCGAGTTTAGAGTTATCTATGGAAAATTAAAGTGAGTAGGATAATTGAAGTCTGTCTTTGATGGTTGCCTTCAGCTGGAGTTATGATACCTCCACCATATTATAAGTCATTCAAATAGCCAGACTAGTCTGAAGTCTAATCAATATGAACTGTTTAGTATACCTTGTACAAAAAGTAACCCTAGTTTAGGCCAAATCAAAGCCTAATCCTCAAAAAATATCTCTACCCCAATCTTACTATTTTAAATTAAAGTAAGTCATTACTCAATTCCACCAGTTATTGTAGTCCAAACATCAAAACCTTAAGTGAGCCAAGCCCTACATTTACATTTAGGGTTAGGTTTGTGTTTTTTTGCAAACATTTAATGTCATGATAGCGATAAAAGACACGATTGGCAATAGCATAGTATTTACATTGTTTAAAAGTAATATTTCGTCAAGTTTGCAGGCATGGTTTTGACTAGCTTAGATTTGAACTGCATGTTATACTAATATTTGAAATTTGTGGTTGGCTCAGCTCCAAAATTTGCTGACAACATAATGTCAGGTTAACCTCATTAAACATACCTAGATGGTAATATGATCCCCTCAATGACATCTACGATCTAGAAAACTTTGACTTGCCAAGTAAATCAATAGAACCAACATTCATCCATTGAAACCTCGATGAATGTGAGCTCTATGCTCCTTAATCCAGATAACCTGCAGAACCCTCACTTATGCCCCTTTTCCACCGGACCCAGAGCCAAGCTGGAATTTAGCCTGGTACAGGTCAGATGTTTCTCCACTGCAATCCCTGAGCTGAGATAATGTGCCAGGGCTCAGTAAGACAAATGTGCAGGTGATTAATCAATAAAAGCAAAAACAAATGCAAGGTAAAAAAAAATCCATTAGAGTGACAAAGAAAACATAAGTGATAAACAAATTAAACAACTGATAAACTAATTATGGCCCCTGTCACCTCCTGTGACACACAACAAATCCTGTCCTCCTTGTATGCATTGAGGCATTCAGTACAGCATTTAGATTAGAGTCAGCCAAGCCTCAACTGTATGAGTTCACTGGAAAAATGCAAAGCAATACTTTACTAATTCAGAACCAGCAAATGGAGCATTAACAAACCAGGTGGGAACATTTCTCCTTGGAGGGAATTATATGTGTTTGAACACATTCTGGACAGCCTGTCGACATGAATCAGTTCAGGAGCAATTTCACTGGAACTGAGTACATTCCTAAACACCTTTTCCACATTCCAAGAGAGACATCTTTTACAGTTGATGTAATGGGGAAAAAACATATTCATCCAGTCATATAATACTGCAAGCCATTTTAGGAACAATACAGTATATTTTTAACTAATATTAATCAGAGGAACCTCCAATTCAGATTCCTCACCACTAGTGTTACATGCAGCACAAACATGTGACCTCCCCACGGTTTAACATTTAACATCTGCCAAACAAAATACAGTCAAGCACAGGCACTAATTCAAGAATGTGCTGCATTCTCTAATGAAGACATTGACATTGGCTGCATTCCAGGACTATAGGATTGATAATCTTACTGATAAAATCCTGGTACATTACTTATATATTTCCATTCCATGACCTCTGGATGTGTAAGTGCAGATGTATGTTCAAGATCTGTTAGTGAAGGAATGGATCAAACCCATTGTTTTAACTTAAGATGTAACCACAGTATGTGTATGGAAAAATAATGTAATGCTGTGGCATGCTATAAATACTATAAAGGACAGACCCCCCTTTACTTCAACAAGTTTAACGCTCTGGATCAAGGTTCAGTGTTTTTTTCTGCCAAGCTTTCCAGAAGCAAACAGTTGTCATAACACCTGGGCGGCTTTATGAATGGATTCACATTGACATTTGGACTACCATAATATATGGCAGCCTTCCAACTCTGCATGCAAAAAACTGCTTACAGACCTGTGAGATGAAATATGAAGACACACTGGTTTATAGCAAAACCACCCTGTGGAACAAATGAGGAGTGTCCCCAGGAGACTGTGAGAGTGTGAAACAAAGGCCTGCAAAAAAGTGAACTATTGAAGAGGGAGATCCGATAGCTTGGTACGCTCAACTCTGACAAAAAGTGTTACACAGATTGCAATAAGGCTGCAGTAGAAGAAGAGAATAAAGACGGCAATCTATCAATAACAGAGACAGCTACAGGTCGATATGTTGATGGGATACCTAAGTAACAGTGGATTGTTATCTAGTATCTACTATGCAACAACAGATAACCTAAGCCCAATGTGCAAAACAGTAAATGCAACAAGCATAATCAGAGAAAACAGTGCATAGAAAGGTTTGCAAGCCATTTATGGTTTGTATTTCAAACCTCCAGCGATTACTAGCCATCATATTGTATTTCAGCAAGACAGTAATATGTAGTTTCTTATGTAAAGTGTATTTTTTTCCTTGGTTTAACTCTAGTCAGCTTTTAACATTACTGCAAGGATTTTTTTATTTTATTTTATTTTATTTTTTTAATGTCAGTCAAGTCATCACATAGCTATTAAAAAGCACTATGGGGCAAGTATCTACAGCAGACTAAAATAACCTGTTTATTAATTGCATTAAAAGTTAAAAACATAAGAACCATTTGTGGCTGAAAACAATCCAGGTAATGATATGATCCATTACAATAAATCATTCTACGTTTGGTAATTCAATTGTGTGTAACAGTTCATGTAACAGTTTTTTTTTTCCCCCATTCTTAGTCAGGAGAGTTCACCTTCTCTCCTCATACATGGACTATCTTCAGTAGTCACCACCAATCGGCTTGTCAACTGCCAGCTACTGTTTTATTTTTCATTTATATTTTCCTGTCACTTCCGTTTATACTGTCAGTCAGGCACTACTCAATTGGTTGGATTTTTGATGAGATGTAAATCCAAAACTTCAGTGACTTTCTATGGGTTTACATCCATGCAGAACATTTAACATCTAGCCCTAGGAGTATCTTGAAATTTGGGTTTAGACCAAAATCTAAAAGCTTAATGCTTAAGCATTTATGTCCTTCTCTGCATTCCATCTCTTATTCTCCTATAGTTGTATTGGTAAAAACACAAGGACATCACAAATATGTTTAATCCAAAATAAATATAGTTATATAGTAAAAATGTTATCATCAAACTGAATGAAGCACTGATTTAAAGCTATTCTAACTTCCATAACACACACATCCAGTTACGTTCATCCTGTGTTCATAAATTCTTTGGCCACACTAGAATGGGCACCAGTTCTTAATGACTGATATATGAAGACCACTGGAGTAGCAAATTAATACCTGATGCACTTCATCTGAGTTCTTTAACAATGTTAGGGTCAGGTTGTCAACAGTTGTTCTTTGTGTTTGTAAAAGATTAATACCTTTGCATTCTTCCTGCAAAGGTTAACATAGCTTGGCACAGTAAGATGATCTGGATGGTTGAATGAAAATAAAAGTTGCTCAGAGAAGCATACTTCACATAATTTCAGTCTGAACAGTTTGTGGGATAATGTGATGCTTATTGACAATGTGATACAATTATTGTACATGGTCTTGTAGCTTTGGCCTCACCTTTCTTTGGGCCCAATCCGATGGTAATTTGGCATTTTGGGCCTGCATGACTAGTGGTAAACCATGGGCAGGGAGATTTCTTGATGAGAGTGCCAGGCTGCAGGTGGAGGTGTCGGGAAGCAACAAAAAGACATCAAGCCCAGGCAGGATCACTGGAGATGAAATAAGGACCCACTCTGGCCTGTGATTCAACACAAAAATATGTGATATAAGACAACAAGAAATTGAGCTTCAATATTGAACTATTGAAAAGGCAAAATTAGGTAAATTTTCAACTGTGACTAAATTGGATTAAGATGTTTAAAATTATACATTGACATAAACAGGGTTTTTAGTCACTTAGTCACTTTTTAAACTTTGACTATTGTAAGCTGATGTTTCTAGACGTTCAAGTTAGGGGCGTCATTAGACTTCAGCTTTTAACCGGTTGAGCCCGGTCACCCGGGGCTGACAGTGATCTGTTCGGTACAAGGGGGGGGCGGGGAGGGTGGTGCTGACGGTGATTTCTCCGGTAGGAGCTTGGGGGGGGTGCAGGGGGGTGCTGACGGTGATTTCTCCAGTACGAGCGGGGGGCGGGGGGAGGTGGAGGGGTGCTGACATTATGGGATGTTATGGGAGTTAATCTGAATTGGATCAAAACACCCGGGGCTAGTACTAAGTACTTACAATGCCGGTTCAAGTGAATATAACTGTAGTGGAACGTAATGTGATTTGTTTAGTTTAATACACATTGTTCATTACACTGTACTTATTTGTCAATAAGTTACCAGTGGAAATCACATGTCATGTTTTAAAGTGAAAAAACTGCATAATTTTACACTTTGGTCTTTTACATGTGAATTCTGCAAGGTGGGTCTGTGTAGACAAATTCATTACACTCAATAAATGCACAATAAATGTTGAACAAATAGAAATTGTGAGGAAAGTGGTGGGGGAAATAAAATCATGATACTAATTAGCACATCAGAGACTATCAGGCATAAGCAATTATGAAATCTGAGTTAAGGAATGAGTGGTGATTTGTGGTCAGTCTCAATTGTCTGATCTGTATTTGAACTAAGACAAAGCAAAATCAGTAAAACACGTTCAGGACATCATGGTAGTTAACAGCTTTTCCATTTATTAACTGAAAAAGATAATGGGGCCCCTGTTATTGTAAAGTTATTTCCCATCATAGCAACACAAAACAGTCAAACACATTTCATGCTCTGAATGTCATGAGGCAAGTATGAAAATACATGTCTAGGTTGGGGTTTTGTTTATGTAACACAAAACAAAAAACAACAGCAATAAATCATCTCTCTGTTATTGTAATGTATCACCACCTATAATTACTTTGAGCACTACTCATCTTTTGATGTTTGAAACCGGGTGTTATCGATTGTGTTATTTGGTGTACCTGGTCACACTGCTCCAGTAAGTATGAGGTGAGGGTTTAAAATATTAAAACAAAAATAGTGTGGATGACTCTAATGATCAATGAAGTGCAATACATTTCAAATTAAGGCAGCTGTACAAGCCACAGCCTATGTCAGTTCTTAAAAAGTGCCAGGTGTGTACGTGCAGTTTCACTTTTCAGTGATGAAAATGAGAAACCAGAAAGAGATAAAAACTATTTGGTTAGGTGCCTCCTTAAACTATGAAACACGTGTAACCCACTTTGATGTCATACAGAGTGTTAACAAGGCACCCATTCACTAGATTTCACACCTAGAATAAATGTAGGGTTTAATATAGCAAATTATTAGGATATTCCTGGTTCCCAGAATCAGATGAATTCCCGTTCTCCCTGTATTCCCTGCAACAAGATATAAAACTTAAAGGCCATGATACACTATGAAATCTCCATGAAATCCGATTGCATGCAATCCGAATACAGCCCACGATTTCCTCGAAATTTCCTCAAAAATTTCACAGTGAAATCATATGGTTCAATAAAATGCACAATGCACACACAGGTATATTTCACTTGGGGGACATATTACAAACAACTTCAAAACTTCAAATATAACACCCCAAACTGAAAATCACAATACCACTCAACACAGTACAACTGTCAAATAACCACATCTATACCATATAAATTACAAAACCTGTGCATACAAAAATAATTAATTAGTAGAAAAGTATCCCTATGTCAAATCCACCTATACAGATTTGCGCAATTTAATTGGTGCTTACTGCTACAAAACACAAGAGAATAAAATAACGATCTTTAACCAATTTGCTGCATTAGAAGGGTGGAAGGCACTGGTTTTAAAAGGAAGGATGGGGATGCTTACGTGTCTCCGCTAGTTACTGTCACGGCCAAAGATGTATTTATCCTTCAGCACTTTCTGTGTCTCCTACTTAGTTTTACAAACTCCCGGCTTGTTTGCTAGCCTCAGATTCTCGCTGTCCGCTCTCACCTCTCCTCCCCCAACAGAGCACTGGACCTGATGTTACTAGCATTTCAGTCTCCTGCTGTTGAACATCTGCAACAGATCAACTAACACAAAGTTTCAGGCGATTATAATGTATCACAAAAGTCTTATCCTGATCCACAAGCTTGAATAGTTCAACCGATAGCCTCTGAGCTACCACAGAAGGCCCTCTAAAATGCCTCAAACTTGGGGCATTTACCCCATGCAATATCTTTCACCCACACCTTCTCCCCTGGCAGATAGGATTGATGACTTACCGCTTTTACCGCTCCAAGAGACCCTGGTATCAGTTCCTGTATCATGAAGTCCTCCTCTCTCTCCCTAAGCCCTGGCTTAAATGCCTCCATAGAAGTGGGAGGAGATGAAGGTAACACATCCATGGTACATGGTACAAATCCATGGTCTCAGGCTGGGGAAACTCAGGACAAATCAAAACAAACCCACATGCTGATCATTAAGCAATAAACGTGAAAATAATGCGCCACACAATATAAATAAATAAATAAATAAATAAAGTGAAACCAAACTCCAATACCACAGAAAAAGGAAATGAAAAAAATATATAGTGCCCAAACATAGGTACTTAAATTATAAAGATAATTTGTGAAATTAAGCTGAGTTTCATCGTCTACACTCACAATACAAGGACAACAAACCACACTCTTGCAAGCTTAAATATGACCTCTCTAGCACACACTCAGCCTATACCACCATCTCATTATAATTTCCTTATGCAAACTACACAGCTAAACATGTTGTACCTACCATACTAAGCTAAAGTAGTTCCTACACCATGTCTCCAAAGGCTGCAATAGGAAATTGCTGTATCAGTGAGCCTAAATGCATTAATATTTTAAATCACAATAAAGCATCAAGACTGGTGTGAAAACACAGCAGCAAATAAATGATCAGCTTGAGTTGAAGGCGCCGGGTGTCCAAACTAAATCTCCTCAGGACTCTCTTTTCACTCGTTAGTGAATTTATGGGTAAGGTCTCTCTGAAAGGCAAGCTGCACAAGCTGAGCATGGCTCGTCTGCGATCTGTAAAAATGTTCTTCAGAACAGAGAATGAATTCTCGCACAAGGCTGTAAAAGCCCCAAATGATAAGGCATGTTTCATGGCAAGGCCTTTTTCCCCCTTCTCTATCAATTTGTGTGCAGATAAACTGCCTTAACACATATTATGTCTCAACTATTGGAGACTTTGTTATGTCCATTATGTGCTTTATGATATTAGTATCAAGAAATGTCTCGCTCTCTGGGTCAAGAACAGCAAGCATGCGAGCAAGCTGTTTGTTGCACTCACTGAAGCACTGATCCATCTCTCCAAGGACAGCATCAACTACACTGTAGAAAAGCCTCCGTAGGTCTTTTCGCTGTCCCTATGTCAGATTGTCTCTTCAATGACATGCTGGTCAATGTTCTTAGTCATTGTGCGTCTCCGTTTTGAGGATGCAGGAGTAGCGTTGGCATCACTGACACCATTCCATACCTCATTAAACATTAAACTTGGCCATGCAGCGGAGTTTATGCAAACACTCTGTGGCAATCACCAGTCCCAACCCGGTCAACAGGTCCATTTCCTCTTCCTGTAGGAGTTTGTTCGGGGGGTCCATAACTTCTCTCTCTATTCAGAGTGCATGCACAACCACCAGATGCAGTTGATGGTTTAGGAAGTGAACATATGGTATTTCTCTGTCCAACTTCTCTTGTAATAGTTTTGGATGCCACAATGCTTCTCCGACATTAGTGATGCTCCATCATATACCTGACTCAAGATCTTCAGTGTACTCAGTCCTGCTTTTGTTAGCTCTGTTATTATTCTGTCTGTCAATATCTTTGTATTTCCTGCATTTGTAGTAGCTATAATGAGAAGGCGCTCTTTTGCTTTGTTGGATTGATGCAAAGTGAATTACAATAGATGTATCGTCCCATCCACTTTAATGGTATACCATGAATCACCCACATCTTTGATGATTGCATCAGTCATCATATTACTAATTGTGGCAATCAATTTGTTCTGAATGTGTGGACTGGTGTAAGTGGCATTACGAGGAATACATTTCACTGTTTCGTGCATTTTAGGGTCCTTTTTGACTGTAATCTAGTAACGACAGGAAGAATCCATTATCCACTGGGGTACCACTGTAAAACAATTTGGTTGGGTTTGTCAGTTCCACTCAGGAGGAAGAAACAGTAGTCCATTACCAGCAGCACAGGATTGGAGAAGGGATGCAGGGCTTGTAATGGCAGCATTAACAAAGAAATTAAAGGCAATAGTTCGACATTATTTGATTATAAAAGATTATGTTTTAAATTAAATTGCTGCTTAAGAAATTAATTGGATCAATACATAAATATGTCTTAATAATAACAAAAACCGAAAGAAAAAAAACGTTACTGTACTAAAGGGGGGGAGGGCATAGCACAACACTTAACACTTAAGTGGCCACCAAATGCCCCTCTCTGGTGACAATCCTGTGCCAAATTCACTAAAGTCAGCTGTGTTTGGCCTCCCTCTCCTCAGAGCTCATCCTCCTCAATCTCTCTCTGCAGCATTTGACACCGTCGATCACTCCATCCTCCTCTCCTGCCTGGCTGACCTCTCCATCTCAATCCCCTTGGAATCTATGACACTCTCTCCCTCTTCTTCCACTATAGACCTAGGAGTCACCCTCGATCCTGCGCTCTCCTACACTCACCACATCACCATGTTGACACACACCTGCAGATTCTTCCTGAGCAACATACACCAACATCCGTCCCTTCCTCACCAACTACTCGACTCAGCTGCTCGTCCAGTCCCTGGTCCTCTCCCGCCTGGACTACTGCAACTCCCTCCTGGCTGGCCTGCCTGCATCTACTACCTGCCACTCCAGCTCATCCAGAACTCTGCGGCTCGTCTGGTATTCTCTCTTCCCCGATTCGCACACGCTACCCCACTGCTCCGCTCCCTCCACTGGCTCCCGATACCGGAACGCATTCAGTTCAAGATACTGACCCTCACCTACCGCTGTCTCGACCACACTGCACCGAGTTACCTTCAGACACTCGTCTCTCCATACATCCCCTCCAGACCACTGCGCTCCTCCAGTGCCAGAAGACTAACTCTGCCTCCTCTCCACTCCCCTTCCTCCAGAGCCGCTCCTTCTCATCCCTGGCCCCTAAGTGGTGGAACGACCTTCCCACTGAAGTCAAAACAGCAGAGTCCCTGACCTCCTTCCGGCAATTACTCAAGATGCATCTTTTCAGACTGTAGTTGTAATTTAGTTTCTCATTCTCCTGTAAGATTGCACGTATACAATGTTTTGTCATACTCTTGCCTTTACTTGTACTTTTATAGTTTATTTTGATTTCCCCTATGCTCCCTCTCCCTTAGTTCTTAACTTTGACTTAACATCTTGCCTGCACTTATCAGCTTTTACAATCTAGGATGTAAGACCTTATATATTGTTTACTGTATATCTCATATACACTTGTGTAAATTATGAATTTGTAAAACTGTATTATGCTTTGAATTGTACTGTATTATTGCACTTTGCTCTTATATTTTGTAAATCGTTCTGGACAAGGGCATCTGCTAATAAATAAATAAATAAATAAATAATGATGAAAAAAAATATGTTGGAGGTGGCGTATGGTAGAGGAACGAACATTCAGTTCTCTGGCAACAGGTCGTGTGGACATTCCTGCAGTCAGCATGCCAATTGCACGCTCCCTCAAAACTTGACACATCTGTTGCATTGTGTTGTGTGACAAAACTGCACAATTTAGAGTGGCTTTTTATTGTATCCAGCACAAGATGCACCTGTGAAATTATCATGCTGTTTAATCAGCTTCTTGATATTCCACACCTGACAGGTGGATGGTTTCACTTGGCAAAGTTCCCTCACAAAAAGGGATGTAAAAAATTTGTGCACAAAATTTTACAGAAATAAGCTTTTAGTGCAAATGGGAAATTCCTGGGACCTTTCATTTCAGCTCATGACAAATGGGACCAACACTTTATATGTTAATTTATATTTTTGTTCAGTATAATTTACTGCCAGACAAGAAAATCTTAAAGCGCTGAGACATTAGAACTGATCACTGTTTACCAAACACAATCCCAGCATTCCCACCGAGTTAGTACTTTTAAAGAAGGACAGTGAGAGACCAGAAGTAATGTTCTTTTAAATAAGTTAATGCTGTTGGCAGCGCTTCCTGTGTTTACTTTGTGACGGCATCCATACCTGTGGTTACAGAAAACTCTAAATGTGCCCTTCGCTTGGGCTGTGCTGCTGATTGTGACACTGATGTTGCAACTTAAATAGTTCTTACTTCCCCCAACATTAAACAATTCTGTTTAATTTCCCCACCCTATGGGTGTGTTCAGATAAAAAAAAAAAGATATTGAAAAATCAGTGGTCTAATGAATTGTACTTGTTTTTTCTAATGCTAGGGGTTTATTAATTAAGTAATGATTTTGCAAACGATTTAAGGAGTGCCATACATTTGTACTACAGCGGAAATGCTTGAGAGTCATCCTGTTAATGACTTGCTGTCAATCTTGTTAATTAGTTATTATGACATGGTCTTATTAGGATACATGAAAAAACACTCAGAGCACTTAACAGATTCAGGGTTTATAGTTAACTGGTTAATCTCTTTCAGAAAACCAAAATAAACAAACAAATATTTCAAAATATTATATTACACAATATAAAATACAGGCAGAATTGTACATAAGCATGAATTATAAATGTAACTCTTATATTTTGCCCCTAAAATATGCTTAACCTGATTGTCTGTTACTTGATTAACCAGAAGAATTTGTACTTTTCTTCACAGAACTCTATTGCATATTTCTACAGATCTTGCTATATTTCTAACAAGTTTGGCTGGCACCAATTCACAACCCTTCCTGTTGAACCATCAGGTAGGAACCCTGTCAAGCATGTGTGGGACTGTCTTTGACCAATCTGCCAAAACCTGCATTTCCTGCAAACATTGTCTGTACACATTCTTCTCCAGGAAGCAGGCTGAGTCCTGCAGACTATGTGCATCACTATGTGCATCATTTTCATCTGTGCACTCTTTGGCTGTAATACATATGGTTCTAGAATACACATGCTGTTTCCAGTGGTGTCAAATTGCTTATACATATATAAATGCAATATAAATAATGTATCTTAATAATTAAAGATTATGACTGTGTCACAGGTATTAGTGACATTAGCCCTTCTCACAACACATGTTTCCTTTGCAAACAGTTCACAGATCCTCTGCTAGACCCCCAGTCACTTCCATTCTTGCTGCAAACCAAAGAGCAGTGAAAATATATATTTTTTCTACAAGGCTACGAGATCTGGTGTTCTTGTAGCCTAATATTGAACAATAGAGATATTTTTTTTCACATATGGAATTACATATTTAGAGATTGGGTTGATATTTGTGGGTCTTAATTCAGTGCAATGCATTGATGCAGACCAGATTTTTTGGTCACTCAGTACAGTACATTGTTTTTTTCATCAATCAAAGATTCATCAATGTAGCTTCGTTCTTTGAAGCATCCTCGTGTTTTACATCACACTGACTTTCTTTTCAGGCCTGCATTTCTGGGAGTTCAGCCTTATTCTGAATATGAACATGGCTCAAAATTCCTTTAGCATTCTGAATACTAGAGGGATATCCCACCCTCAATATTCCAGATTTTCAGGGCTGAAATTTTAATTTTCTTTTGAATACAGTGTTTACAAGGCATATACACTACCGGTCAAAAGTTTTAGAACACCTCAATTTTTCAATTTGGTTTTTAAATGTACGCAGTTTAATGTCTCAATGTAGTCTGAAATTAAAGCATAGAACAAATAAACAATTGGAGATAAAAAATAAATCATGGAATCGTTTTGTTTAACAAAATGTAATCTACATTTTTGACTCATCAAAGTAGTCACCTTTTGCAGATATAACAGCCTTGTGGCATTCTTTCTACAATGGAAATCAAATATTGTTTGGGAAGTTCTTCCCAACACTGTTGCAGACGTTCCCACAAATGTGTTGCTTTGCTTTCACCCTTCTGTCTAGTTCATCCCAAACCAGCTCAATAGGTTTTAAGTCTGGAGACTGTGCTGGCCATTCCATGATGTGTAGTCTACCGTCTGGTTCTTTTCTTCTAAGGTAGTTCTGACATAGCCTGGAGGTATGTTTTGGATCATTATCTTGCTGTAGGATGAACCTCTGACCAACTAGGCGTATACCAGAGGGTATTGCATTGGCGCTGCAAAATGCTGTGGCAACCATTTTGGTTCAGAGTACCATTCACACTGTGTAAGTCACCAACTCTGGATCCAGCAAAAGAGCCCCAGACCATCACCTCCTCCATGTTTGACAGTTGGTGTCACACACTGAGGAACCATCCTTTCGCCAAAAACCCTGCGTGATGAACCGAAGATTTCAAATTTTGATGAATCAGTCCCATAAGACCATCTTCCAGTCTTCAGTAGTCCACTGGCGGTGCTTCGTGGCCCAGGCAAGCCTCTTTTTCTTATTTTGCCATCTTAGCAATGGCTTTCTTACTGCCACTCGACCTGTCAAACCTGCAGCTCCAAGTCTTCTCTTCACAGTTGAAACTGAGACTTGCTTACGTCGACCAGTGAAGCTGTTGTCCTGTGATCTGCCTATTACGCAAGCTGTTGACTCTCAGAAACTTCTCTTCTGATTGTGTTGTGGCTTTGGGTCTGCCAGACCTCTTCCTGACAGAGTTTCCTCCAATTTCCAAGTGCCTTTTGATGGTGTAGGAAACTGTACTCACTGACATCTTGGCTTTCTTTGCAATGTCTCTAAAGGAAAGACCTTCCTTTGTTAATTGCCTTTTTCTCACCATTATGATAGCAATATACTACTTCCTGCAGTACAATACTGTCCAAATAATGCTTAAGAGGGTGTAGTAACACAGTCTGTTAAAATACTGTTTTTATACAGATAGAGGGTTTGTAAGTAATTAGCAAATGTTGGGACACCTGTAGGAATTGTTAGCATCAACTTTCAAGGCTTAATTTACTTCCATTGCTGCAGAACAACTGTAAGTTGTTAACCCATTACTTTTTGTACAATGTACATTCATTTTCAGTTTTTGATAACCTAAACTTTTTTAAAACCTCTGGCAGTTTACTGCTTACCTTTGTACCAGGTTATTCACTTGTCTTGAACTGCTTAAATTTCAATAGAAACTGGAAAAATTGGGGTTTTCTAAAAGTTTTGACTGATAGTGTATATATTCAGAATATTCCATATTCCAAACGCTAGTAAAATTGTTAGTGGCCGTGTCAACACAATAAGAGTTCACTTTGGCTGCCCATGAAATGCCTAAAAAAGTCCTAGAACAAATTACCGAATTCATAACATCAGTGCTGTAACGTATTACAAAGATAACTTAATAATAATAATAATGAGAAGAAGAATTATAAGAATAAAAATAAAGTATAAAGTGTAACTAATGGTAAATCCATGCAAATAAGACAATTAAAGAATAATAATGTACAGCAAATAATGTATAATACCTATATTTAACATATATAGTGTTACAGTTCCTTGCAGATTATTTATTTTCTATGCATTGCTAAGGAATTTTAAAAATGCCTGAAATATTTTACATACTGTACTCATGAACAATAATATATAGTGAAAAGATTTACCTACAATTATGTCAAATACAATTCCAATGTTGCAATATGTGTGTTCTATTTTATTTTATCAATATTCTTATTATTTGTTTATTTGAAAAAAATCATTAACTAGGCTGGTACGGACACAAGTTGATTTGTGTCAGTTAATTAGACTAAAACTATCTGAATAATCCTTCAATAAACAGCTCAATTGATGCATGGATATATGTGACGAATGGCACACCGCATTCTGAGAAATGAAAATGCAAACTTGGCAGCAAACTTACATTAGTATTTACATCAGCATATGATGCAAATTATGTTTTTCAGTTTTTCCATTTCGTACCTGTGGTCTAATTGTTTATGCATCATTTACACTAAGGGTTACTGCCTTTTCAGTAATGTTCATCCGTGTTTTCTAAATATATGAAACGTGAATCTTTGATCCACCCTTTTACGTGTGCCATACACAGAAAACAATCTAACATAATGTTACTTAATCTGCAAACATTAAAACATGTACAGTACATATACATGTACATATTTTTAAACTATTAATTTTAATTTAACAAACAAAAAACAGAATCTTCTTGCATTCTCTGTCTCAAATTTTTTTTTTCCTTTTGTTGACTTATATTCCATTATCTAGAAAAATAACACTCACATGTCAAATCCTTTACTGAGAAATTATATAAATCATCTTATTTTTTCAGTAATTGCCTGTTTAACCAGAAACATGTTATCCATCACAAAAGGGTTAACAAAACAGAACAAAAATAAATATATTATTAGTCCTTCCCATATTGAGAAAACTCCCTTACTGCCAGTCTAACAAGGCTGTCAATAACCAGCATTTATGGAAAACTACCCTGAGGCACTAACGCTCACAAACATTTGCAAAACTGTTATTATTAATATACATCAATATATAAACAGGACAGAGAGAAAAGCATTCAGACTGGGTAATATATCAGGAAACACAAGTCTGGAGGGTACATTCCAAAAGTTGTGACAAAAGCCTTGTTGAAAGCTTTTTAAGTTTCATTAAGGGATACTCCTAAAGCTTTTCAACCCACTCCCTATTTACCAAAAATATTTACCAGCTCTTTGTTTTCCAGCTCCCATTTTGTTTGAAAGTCAGGTATAGTTACAGTTATAGTCTTTTCATTGTGTTCCCTGACAGCACAATTTCCATGAGCAATCTAGGCCATCTGGTCAAATTTCAGAACCCAAGAATGGCTCATGTTTTTATTTTATTTTGCAAGTAACACAAAAAGTGACACAACATACATTTTGTTTTTGGTCTCCATCCTTTTCTATTTTATCCATCTAACTTATTTAGTTTTTTGGCATTTCCTTGGAAGGCAATCTGGATGTGTAGCCAGTGGCGGTTCTAGAGCATTTCAGCTGGGGGTGCCTGGCTGGCGCCAGTTGTAATATTAGGGGGGCCATACATTTCTCGGTGGTGCTGGAGTAAGGGGGTGTTTTGTCCGCAACATTAGCAGGGGGTGGGGGCTGACGTTGTTTTGTCCGTGGTGCTAGCGTGGGGAGGTGCTGACGGTGCCCCTTGGTGGCACCACTGTGTGCACCTCTTAATTGTTTGTTATTTTTAGCTTTTTACTTCCACTTTCAAAGTTAGGTCCAGGTAATGTAATAATAAAATTATTTGGTTATAAATGTCTGACTGTCTTCAACACAAGTTTAAAGTGTACTTTTCACCACACAGATGTTCTCACAACAGAAGTTCCCCTAGGGACAAACTGCATTCCAGTGGTAAGGAAGTGAAAATAAAAATAAAGAAAGCAGTTGCTTTATTGTTTCCGCAATTGATTATGGATTTGAATGGTTCATAAAGGGCACTTGGAAAGAGAAACAGTAAAATGTTGGTGGGTTGTGAAGACAGCTGAAATAAGACTTGTGCAGGATGGGATATTTAAAGCTGTGTACACAACACACAACATAAACATTTCAGTTTTTTACATAATTATTTATCTGCTGAGAGGAACCATACAGATACAGGAGATGCAATTAAGCATATAACTTAACTGGGCAGCACCTGACTAATTCAACCTAAAGCTCAAAGGGCAGTAAATTACTCTTCCAGTATATGTCTGAAAAAAGTCCAAACTTCAAATGGCCCGATACAACTCATAATTAACAATACATGGAATTCCATACACCTGATTCACTTACAATGTTTCCTTCCTTCTGGCAGAGTTCAAAAGCTTTTGGAAAGAGTTAGGAGGACGTACAAACTCCAAGTGCAAGTCCCACCTATTCTCAATCAAACAGTGTGAGTAAGAGGAGCTTAAACCATTCATTACAATCTAAAGGCAACAAAGACAGACTTATGTGATTCATACATAACCTCGCTTAAGTACAAACACACGCCCACTGCAGGATGGAGGTATCTGAATATTAAAGCTTCTGAACAGGATTTTGACAAGAATGCATAGGAGCTAGCCTGCTTATTCAAACTTCAACCCACCTATCAATTGCCTGACAGGAAAAAAGAAAGATCGGAGCCCCCACTCAGATTTGAACCATCGTCTCCGACACACCTCAGAACACCCTTATCACCAGCAGACCTACACACACACTACCACGAAAGACTATCCTCTGACATGGTGGGTTTGCTCTACCAAGCTCAGAGAGGGATAAAGTCACCATAACGAGCTCACACTATAAACCCTTTCACACCATGGAGTCGATTGATCAAGTACTCAAAGCAAATTGATCCACAGACTTATACAGGCATTAGGGCCACAGCGGCCTTCATCACAATGAGAAATGAAGGAAAAGAATACTGAGAAACTTCAAATACAGTGATTTCTGTTATGATGGGGGCATTTAAACTCCCTTGTTAACACTGCAAAAGACTGATTTTGACTTGCATTGGTAGCTGCTACAGAAATGCCTTTGTCCAAGCCTTTGTGTAATGGAAACAGGGCCAGTCACAGACCAAATGGCACCCCAGGCGAGAAGCATTCGCAGGCGCTCCTCTCTCTCACCCACCATTCATTTACCCTTTGAATACCTTCTGTGAAGCATGTTGTGCATGGATCTCTGTCACAAAAGTTGATCCATTTGCACTTGAAAATATGTGCATTTGCATGAACTTTTATGTCACTTATCAGCAAACAAAACCGAATTTGTTTTTTCTAAGCTTTTAATGTGAACTATGCCTGAAATGTGCTAATGTAAAGAAATTGATCTTTGCCTCAATAACAGACAAGTGTTACAATAGGTGACGGCTGAGTTTTGCTTCCTATTCTCGGCTCCTGAAGGCATCTTTTATTTTACGCTAATAATAAACAATACAGATTAGAATAGAAAATTCTGTCATGCATTAAGTATTATGAATGACAAAGAAACTATTAATGGTAACAAGTTGCACTAATAACAACAGATACACAAACCAGTTAATAATAAAGTTTTCAATATTTAATTGGAAACAGCAGATGTCTTGGGCTTAAGATGGTGGGGTTACAGCGAATGTGCAAAAACAGTGTAAAGAACGAAAACATTTAAAATGATAAGGCTTAACGGAAAGTTGGGCAGAAGTGAAAGGTATTATAATTATTTTTGTGTTGGAATTAGCTGACATCTACACATTTTTAGAAATCCCCATAATTTGTTTCCGAATTTTTAGTCAGTGTTGGTTTAAAAAAAAAATGCATTTTGAGTATGTAGTGATTTTAGCGTTTTGTAGCCCCCTCCCATAAGACCATCCCTGGATGGAAGCGTCTGCACTTGATGTTGCAAGAGACATCGGACAGCCATCAGTGAAAACTGACTGTGAGAATGATGTAAACAACAAAAACAAAAATGACAGTTGAAGCAACATTAGGTTTTGTAAAATGCTATATTTATCAGATCCCCACAAATACTCCAGTATACAAAACATATAGAAAGAAACAATTGATTATGTATTTTAAACTGAATGAATACAGACTATAAATTATACCACAGTCAATTATCTAAAATTACAAGTAAAACACAATATCTTTTATATGGATGTGTTAAATGGAGTTCAAATTTAAATTAAGTTTTTGAACACCATATGTTTTTCTCATTTCACTGTAGGTAAACATGGTTTGCCTCTTGTTGGCCTCTTCTTGTAGTAAAGTAAAGGTTGGTTTAACATGTATTGTCTAGCAAATGTTCCTTTTGTGCCTCTGTAAGAATGAGTGATTGCTTGTTTAACTAAAGGTTTTGAGTTTCTAATTTTTTCTCTATCCCAAATTATTGGGATATCAAAATTATCAAAATGCCAGTTCAGAGATTCATTGAAAGGAGGTAATACGCTCAGAGAAGAAAGAAAGTATGGCCTTTCATTATCAGATTATACATTCTTGAATGATCTTACGTCAAAATGTGAAATTTCTGCCACTCCCATGGATTTTCTCCTTCATAAAGCCATTCACACCATAACTTCCAAAAGGACAGCAGATCTACATTTTTGACCAAAACCAAGTCTGTATGGACCTCTGACGTCAAACACTGTTACATTGTATAAAACAAAGGTGTAATGTTGCCTGGTTCTTTTTTATGTGTGTTTTAAATAACCATATCAATTGTACACTCACCTAAAGGATTATTAGGAACACCTGTTCAATTTCTCGTTAATGCAATTATCTAACCAACCAATCACATGGCAGTTGCTTCAATGCATTTAGGGGTGTGGTCCTGGTCAGGACAATCTCCTGAACTCCAAACTGAATGTCTGAATGGCAAAGAAAGGTGATTTAAGCAATTTTGAGCGTGGCATTGTTGTTGGTGCCAGATGGGCCGGTCTGAGTATTTCACAATCTGCTCAGTTACTGCGATCTTCACGCAAAACCATTTCTAGGGTTTACAAAGAATGGTGTGAAAAAGGAAAAACATCCAGTATGCGGCAGTCCTGTGGGCGAAAATGCCTTGTTGATGCTAGAGGTCAGAGGAGAATGGGCCGACTGATTCAAGCTGATAGAAGAGCATCTTTGACTGAAATAACCACTCGTTACAACCGAGGTATGCAGCAAAGCATTTGTGAAGCCACAACACGTACAACCTTGAGGCGGATGGGCTACAACAGCAGAAGACCCCACCGGGTACCACTCATCTCCACTACAAATAGGAAAAAGAGGCTACAATTTGCACAAGCTCACCAAAATTGGACAGTTGAAGACTGGAAAAATGTTGCCTGGTCTGATGAGTCTCGATTTCTGTTGAGACATTCAGATGGTAGAGTCAGAATTTGGCGTAAACAGAATGAGAACATGGATCCATCATGCCTTGTTACCACTGTGCAGGCTGGTGGTGGTGGTGTAATGGTGTGGGGATGGTTTCTTGGCACACTTTAGGCCCTTAGTGCCAATTGGGCATCGTTTAAATGCCACGGCCTACCTGAGCATTGTTTCTGACCATGTCCATCCCTTTATGACCACCATGTACCCATCCTCTGATGGCTACTTCCAGCAGGATAATGCACCATGTCACAAAGGTCGAATCATTTCAAATTGGTTTCTTGAACATGACAATGAGTTCACTGTACTAAACTGGCCCCCACAGTCACCAGATCTCAACCCAATAGAGCATCTTTGGGATGTGGTGGAACGGGAGCTTCGTGCCCTGGATGTGCATCCCACAAATCTCCATCAACTGCAAGATGCTATCCTATCAATATGGGCCAACATTTCTAAAGAATGCTTTCAGCACCTTGTTGAATCAATGCCACGTAGAATTAAGGCAGTTCTGAAGGCGAAAGGGGGTCAAACACAGTATTAGTATGGTGTTCCTAATAATCCTTTAGGTGAGTGTATATCTGATACAAGCGGAAGACTTTGGATTGCGTGGCCCAATTTAAAATTAAAAAGATATTCAATGGATAATATATTAACATTCATCTACATCCTAATTAAAGTTCAATATAATAATATCTATCTATACCAAAAATGTCAGCATGAAAAAACAAAAAACGGCAATTTACAAAATGTCACACCCATAACCAAGCTACAAGAAACAACTGGGGGGAACTTTTAGATCTCCACTTTAAAAGGCTGAGCCATCTTGTAACTTGGTGTTTTTTCACATTAACAACATTTTTGGTATAGATAGATATCACATTAATATTTAATTTAACTTTAATTATTAAATTGTTGAATGTAAATTGATTATCAATTGAATACCTATTAAATGTTAAATCGTGCCATGCTATCTAAAGCATTACTGTAGTATATACTTCACACTAGCACTGATACTGTGATTGATGTACTTTTGTGTACCTCTGTGCTTCACATTGGTTGATACTGGGACTTCAAGGAAACTGAACTGCTGAGTGCTTGAAATTGACTGACTAGTTCAAATTGTGAATGGATTGTATTGAGTATGTTTATTCTCTTTGTCTAGTCACAGGTACAGAATGGTATTGTAAACTGTTAAACGCTGTGAAGATGTGAAACTAGATTGTGCTCAACATTTTTATTTGGTATTTTCTAAACTAAAATGCCGTTGTATGATATTGTTCACAAAACTGATACTATGAAACATTTCAGCCATTGTATTTGGGTTTTTTTTAACAACTAAATTCAAATCAGAAAAAAAAATATTGAACCATATCCCAAGAGTATATGCTGAAATATTGGAAAAGAGGAAGAATAATATTGATATGCATACAAAAAATGAAATAATCAGAGAATGTAACACTATATACAATGGCCTCCATGTATCCATACCCTTGATAAATTGTTACAAAAAGATGATTTAACAGAAGAAATGCAAGTGTGCAATTTATGTTTCTCAAATGAAATTATGTTTGACATTTTATTTGAATGAAAACAATACTACACATAGCATCATCATATGGATTATCTATCTACCTATACTGTATGTCATGCAAATGTTTCGTTTTTCATTCTTATATTTTAAAAACTGCAGTAAAAGCCCCATGCTAAAATGTTTTTCAAAAGGCTTTACACCTCCAAGTGGTAAACCAAAGAACAACATGTGAACTGTAAAAGAAACATGAACATTTCTTAAACATTTAGCTGATAACAGACAGCCAATTAATTCCAAATTCAGCATGATCTATTTAATTTGTTGCTGGGGATAACATGGGATAACATATAAAATAGACTGGAGCTGCAGTTGAAAGGGTTTTTATTTTAAATATAACATTATAATGTATCATATATGACACCTAAGACATCAAAGTGTATTACTTTACATAAACAGTAAGATAACTACTGTGTCAATGGACTGAGCTCCAGACCTGCATATCTACAATTTATTTAATTTTTCCAGCTCACCACACCACAGAACATTATATTCATGTGTGCACAAGTTTGGAGCATTACAGTCTAGAACCAGATTATATATTTACAAAATTAATTTCAAATTCATATTCAGATCTTTTTTATACATGTAAAATGTAGCTGAATGTTTTGATATTAAATGGTTGTCAACATATATTCAAAACCCAGTTAAGAGAAGCAATACTAGGACCGACGCCAACTAATTGTGAGTGTCCTTTAATATATATATATATATATATATATATATATATATAATGAAGGAAGGAACATAATTGAAGGAGTGGGCTTTACTTTCCACAGGAACTTGAAGAATAACCTGTATATTAAAGGTGTTGGCTGGCATGGTGCCAACAGGAAATGTAACTGCCCTGTGATTTATTTGTTCAGCTTTGAAGTGAGATGTGAGGCAGACATTCCTCAAGCAGCGTCATTAAGCCAGGGCCTTTGTGTTTCCTGATGTTATGAACTACCTGACTGCCACTGTGGCTTTTATGTCATAGGGTGTCTAATTTGACTTCCGATTCATAAGAATAAATAAAAATGAAGTTACAAAATATGATATGCCTCAACAGGGTTAAAATGCTTCATAATCTCAAGTCTGTATTACATATGCAGTATGGAATAATCGCACCTTCTGTAGATTTTGTTTGTCATGGGACAATATTAATTCAATATTAATCTCCTTGAGTCCTCTGAGGTAAACCATTTGCAATTTTCCATCTGTACTGTTAATTACCTTTTGAAATCCTTTGTTGAAGCACTTACCTTCTTATAAAAAAACTTTGAATGCTTGTTTTGTTTAAGCTGGTTATTCCGTTAGCTCTATATACATTTTCATTAGTAACTTCAAATCTTTAACTGTTTAAGAGCTGACAAAAATATGAAAAGTCTACCTTAGTTAATAATGAGATCAGTTAAGTAAGTGAGAGGCACACTGTAGCCCAAGGACTGGGTTTGGTACTCATGTTGAAACAAAAGCCCACAGATTATTTAAAGAAAACACTTGCCAAACACATTTAATATGAGCATGGTTTAATGATGAGTCTTGCATTTTTCTATCACTTTTTAAATCTATTCAGCTGCTTAGAGATAACTCACATACATATTATTATAAACAAATTTATCAAAATGCTAAAGCAAATAATGCTACATTATTACATCACTAAAACATTGTATTTCTCAAGCAAAATATACATTTCATCATGTAACACATTAAACCATGAAAGTAAATTAATTGTGTAAGCCATGGGTACCACACTCAATTCCAGGACAATCCATGAGAGACTACTGGGTTTTCAACTAAGCTACTAGTTAGTTAATTGGTCTGATTTACTGATATTGTATCATTCTCTATATGGACGTCAAATTATTTTATATGTAGAGCACCTTAAATCAAAACATATTAAGTCATCACTGAATTTAATGAATTAATTGAGAGGTTTAATTTACTTTTTACGTAAATCCAGTGAAGCCAGACTTACCACAGAACCTCACATGCACAGATTCCTTACATTACATAGGGTTGACAACAGTTTAATGTTCTATTTACATGCTGATTTATTTCAGTTTCAAGTCAAGAATGCATTTAGAAAAGGAACAGAAGAGCTTCGAGAGAGGTATGGCTGGCATTTGTTATGAATTAAAATTTGAGCTTTACATTTAATGCAGGAAATAGTCACTAGATGGCAGTAACCCCATATAAACATAATGTACTAGACAAAAAATGTACCAGTTTCTTAATTTTACAGTAATATGTAACAGCCTAATATCCTTCTATTGAAAAATTGCTAACACTTTATTTTATGGTTCACCTACTATGTATGTATTAGCCATTAACTGTTCACTAACAAAGTAATTAATTTATTGGCAAAGAAACAGGCTTTACGAGGACCTTATTACACGTCACTTATATCAATCTTACTACATTCAGCAAATAAAATATAGGATTTCTGTATGTATATCTGTTCTATGCAGGCAGTTATTAGGTGATTAAATAAATGTCTTTTTTTAATTTTTCCAGCCATCTCACTTGCTATTTATCTACCCTAAGGATGATTACATTTCAGGAAACTGTATAGAGTGGATTATAGTAATGCTGTTGGGTTGCAGAAATAGCAGGAAGTGTGATCAATGTCAAAAAATTGAATCCAAGAGGGTTGTTTTCCCCAAAAAATGACATAGCAGTTGTTGTTTCTGCTTCCAAGTGCTAACAGATCAATCTTACCTCAGGATAAAAGAGCACAAGCACCAATCGATGCATGTGCTTACCTTTTTTAAAGAGAGCATCTAATTGCCCACAAAAATAGCTAACATAAGAAAGTTTACAAATGACAGGAGGCCATTCGACCCATGGTGCTCGTTTGGTGTCCATTAATAACTAAGTGATCCAAGGATCCTATCCAGTCTTTTTTTAAATGTTGCCAAATTGTCGCTTCAACCACATCACTGGGGAGTTTGTTCCAGATTGTGACAACTCTCTGTGTGAAGAAGTGTCTCCTGTTTTCTGCACCACTGCATCAGAAATAACTTATTTTGGATATTGAAGTAACAAGCATTTTGAATGGTCATTAAAGGTGGTGACAGCTCTCACGCTACCAGGTTGTGTAATAGATTTCAGTGAGCCTAATTTACAGAATAAAGTGCTCCAATCCTTCAGTGTTAGTTGACATTGGTTTACTACACCCTAAATATTCATAGCATAAAAACGAATGGTTGTAAATAGAGCTACATCAGTCAGGTCTTATCTTATACATAAAAACTGTAGGAATCGTGCAGAAACATTTGTCACTAAATTGAAAAAGAATGGAAAGAGTTAACTAAACCTGAAACTAATTGTTTACATAAATCCTGTGTCTTCTGGACCCAGGACTGCCATCTCAGTTTAAACATTTTAGTCACACACACACACAAGAAAAAGTGTATCATATGTATTCTATCTAACTATCATGTTTCAAAATTGCAAGATATCTATATCTGTTATTGCTACATGTAAAAGACTGGCTTGGGATGCCAGCTGTCTGTGTTTGTCTACAGTATTAAATACTATATGTTTTATAGACACCCTTTTTTCCTCTGTAAATTAACTCTGTAACATGTTTTCATTACACTTGGAAGGACACACCATGATATACAACTTGTAACATTCCTTTGGTGCTTCTTATCTTATTTAAACACTGTTGAAAATGTGAGGAGCCAAAGGTCACCTACTGTTAAAGTAGTTAAACTCAGCAGTCAAGTATCATAAATATTTTCAATTGAGCCTAACCTTTCAGAAGGAATTTCTTTTAATTTGTTTCTGTAGTTTAGACCATGTAGATCCTGACAAAGTATGAAAGATATGAATGCAAATTTCATATTCCCAAAGGCAATGTCTTCCAGAGAGATGTTAAGCAATTCATTAATTTACCACCATGTCCTTATTATTCCACATATTTGTAAGAGGTTCTATATTAAGAAATCTATATTAAGACATTTTTGAATGTACGCCCTTAAACATGAAATTCAGTCCCCCCAAATTACACAAAGTCTGTGTATATAATGTATATGTCTACTTTGCAATATCAGAATGTTCTATATTAGGATTAAAACCATTGTTTATGATAACAGAATTTTCTAGATTCTTCTTCACTCTTTCTCTCTCTAGGTTTTTTTATGGTATTCTACTAGTTTTGATAATAGAAGCTTCCATAACACAATCACAAACTTGTATAAAGAAAAAAGTTTTATCTTTTAATGGATATATGGGCAACTGTTAGTTGAGGGGAGTGATCTCAATCAATCTCCAAACACTATTTAAGTAGAGATTCATAGCCCTGTTTAGGGAACTGTTTGGAATTGAGCTGTACTGTATGAAGTAAATTAGGAGCTGTAAAGACAGCAGTTATTGGAAGCAGCAGTAATATCTTTTTTCAAGTTATTCAAAATGGAGAAAACTATTCTGTGTGGTGACATGCCATCATTTATTCCCGCAAACATTTTTCATTATGGGCACCAGACAACCCAAAATTTCAAATTGAGAAATCAATGTGAACTACTCGATTTCCTTGAGCTTGGGCCACCAGGAACCATTCAAGAAAGCATCTACGAGAATCCATTTTTCCTTAGTTTTTTCAGAATTGCTCATGAGTTCCAAAGGCATTTCATCACTGAGTAAAAGTTATTTTCCCGCTCTGCCTCCCTCCTCTTGTGGCTCAGCTGTTCTCTTGCCAAACTGAGCTTTTTCTCAAGGGATAAGTGAACGCTGGCATGGTCATGTGCTGCCTCCCGCTGCACGGCTGGATTCCTGTGATTCCTTCTTGCTGAAATCAGGCCAAGCAGATCTATTTATGGCAGTGTGACACAGGAGGCTGTGAAGGCTGAATACAGGGTTCACATGTGCCACTTTGTGTTGGCAAATCACACATAACCTGTGACAGAGTAAAATAAAAACCTGTATGTCGGGGACATTTTATGAGTTTCGCTGTAGTGGACTTTATGAACTTCAGGCTTTTCCACTTGGCATGCTCTCAACAGAGACCAATTATGGCACACAACAAATACATTCCATGGAGTGACGTTTATTTAGAAACTGTATCCCAGGTAATGACCTGATACCCCACAAAGCTTTGTTTTCCACTGTGGGAACTTGCTGAGCAGTTAGAGGTGTGGACTTTGTCGGATTATCAAAAGTTGTCCTATAATTATATCATTTACAAGACACTTTTTCTTTATTTTTTTAAACAGCTTAGGAGCTGTGTCTGGGTGCGTAACTGACTCCTCCTTATTCAAAGTTGAAACTCCCTTGCATTCTCTATCTCTCATTATTGGATAACTACTCATACTGCTTGTTTTTCACTTCTTCATTAAGCACTAATGATGGACCACCTTATCTAATTTACTCCTGGGGAATCCTAAACTAGATCTTACCTGGGTATGTGAAACCAGCCTTTAGTACTCAGCCTGTCAATGCATTTAATCTATTTGCATCGTTATTTCTCATCTTGTTCCACCCCATGCAGTTTTAAATCACGCATTCAGTAATGCAGGTTTTCTGCCTTTTCCTATCAGAATGTAGATGGCAAAAGATAAGGTTTGATTGAACCCAGGCCTTTATTTAATTTTAAAGGTTTCTATAATCTACTTTTTCATCTTTTACATTTTTAAAATGAGACAAACTTCAAGCATACTTCTCAATGTCCTCTGCTGGTAAGACACCTTGTTATTAATTAAAACTTCTCCTTCCTCATATAAAATGTATAATGTACGACCTGTTTATGTGGGAGATGCAGTACAGACAGATGAGAAGAACCTTGCTTGGCACTGAGAAAACCTCTGCCAAATGCAATGGGAGGTCCATCCATTTTCAAAACTGCTTATCCTGGTGAGGGTCACCAGAGGTGATCCTGGCAGGCATAGGGCACAAGGCAGGAATACACCCAGGATGGGACGCCAGGCCATCGCTGGGCAACACACACGCACACACACACACACCTACCTACAGGGCAATTTAGCGTGGCCAATTAACCTAACATGCATGTCTTTGGACGGTGGGAGGAAACCGGAGGAAACCCACGCGGACACGGGGAGAACATGCAAACTCTGCAATGGGAGGTATTCAAAATAATGAATATGCACATTTACCCTTGTAAATGTACTATAGGATTTCTGCACATGGTTTTATGGTAATTTTCAATAATTTAAATATGTCTCCACTGCTTTAAAACTAGCATATGGTAAATGTACCAGGGTAAACCTGCATAAGGAATGTCAAGCCAAAGCCTTATTTCAAACCTAAATCTAAAACGCAGCATTCAAAATTTGCTTTAAAAACATATCGTATATCCATAGCGCCTATAATGGACTTCTTCTGGGTATCCTTTTGAGTTGTTTGTGTGCAGCACACACAATATAACATTAGACTTTTAGATTCTCTAATAAAACATGTGGCTTGTAAACTATTCTGTATATATTACACTGTGCAAATTACATGTCTGCTCATTTTCCTAAGTGCATAAAGAGAGGCTGCATGGGAAATGATTACTCTAGTGCCATATCACTACCAGTCAAACCTAACAAAGGGTGGGGTTCAATACTCCCTTAGGAATGTATCAGCTCACTGCCATGGCACCAGAAGTGTTGACGTGATTTTTAAAGACACTGGAAATGTAGCAGACACCCCCAATTGCAAATTAATCATAATAATTAAATAGACCTCTCCTTTATTTGGCCTACTTATCTGTTAGCTGTAGTTTTTATTGGTAATCAAATTGTAGGTCATAATGCAAATTAATCACTTACATGAACAGCCAGTGTAATTGTCTAAACAAGCTTCAAAACAGCCCAGTTTGCCAGTATTATAAAAGAAGGAATACATCTTAAAAACAATGTTGTGTACACTTCTAGTTATAACAGGTCTTGATTAAGACAGCTTAGGATATTCCATGACACTATATCAGGTTCAGTCATTAAAATGTAGATGGTACGACTCATCTTGCTCCGGGCCTGAAATATACATTTACATGTTGTTGTTGTTGTTTTGTATTTTAAGGAATCCAAATGGATGCTAATTTGTTGTTTCATTGAATTGTGCTTTATAAAAAGCTGCACATGTACAGCCAAATCTGAATCTCTAGTTCCCTCACAGACCCATAGCAAATGTAAAGACAAACATATCTTTTGTAGGTTACTTTCAGTAATGAAGCTGATTTCAAAGAAAAAGCTGACACAAAGAGACTGTACATTTTCACATATTATTTGTAATTTTATTTAATCCAAAAGATCATTTTATTTAAGACCAGATTTTTTGTTTCTTTTTTGTTTTTCTTTTTTTGTAACCTCCCAGCGACATCTTTAGAGCACTTAACAAATGTATTTTATTTTACAGAAACACTTCAGGAATTTAAGCAATGCCAACTAGCATAAATACAATTACAAGTGTTAAATAAAATAAAAATAAAAAACATCAATATAAACACAACATAAATAACTTTATTTTGGAATCAAATTGAATTACAGTTTTACATGTTATTGCACTAAAAGCATACAGTTGATTTATTTTGCTCTACGCTTTTGAGACACTCAGAAACGTCTCTCTTTCCTTCCTTTTATTCGATTTCATAAAGAAAAAATTTAGAATATTGCAATTTCCATGTATGTGTTAAAATTTAAATAAGAGCATTAGTAAGAGCATACATTATTGCTTATGGTGCACTTTTAGTCTTGCACATTCTTGAAACATACTTATTTTAGAGTAAATTAACCCGTTACAAGTAAATGAACATCAAACGTTTCTAAATTACATTTATTACTCCAAAGAAGAAGAACTTCTCCCATCGATTTAAATACTTTTGTTTCTAATAAGAGTTTATTATTATTGGCTCCCAGTAGCATAAGACAGCAGCACACTTCAGAAGACCCAGAATAAAATGTGAAAGTGAGCAATATTTATAACTGAAGTCAAAATGCATAACTGGATTAAAGCCACGTAGAAGAATAACCTAGTCACTAGCTTATTATAGAGTATAATTCAGGTAACTTTATACTTTATGAAAGGGATCTGAGAACAGTTATCCATCACCACCCCTCATTACTTCCCTTTGTACAGCTTAACATTGAGTGAAATGGAAGTAGGAATTACACCGCAAGAAGAAAAAACATGTATATAATATGCTGAGCATCTTACATATTTACTCATATAGTACCAAACCTGAGGAACTACAACAATTATTACAGAGATCGTGAGTACGTGTGTGCTGTTACAGTGATGAGAAATCCATACAATCCATAGTAATGAATTGGGAACTCTTCCTAGAGAACTTCAAAAGACACCAAAACAACCTGCAAACAAAAAACACTAAGACCACCATCAAGGCTTATCATCAAACTGGGAACTAGTGTAATCTTTTTAATGTAATGTTAATTTAAACCCTATAGTATAGCACCCCAATACCTAGCCTTGATTATGGTGTGATACAATTGTTTTTTTACATTTAAAACATATAACTTCATGGTAACCTATACCTTTAAACATGTAAATAATAGAACTGATCAATGTTTAAATAATGGTCTATGGAACTTTGCTTACAGATTGTTTTAATGGAACACATGCACTAATTATTTTGCATCAAGGTCTTGAGTTCTTACATGGAAGTACAATTTTACAATATTTTTCAATTGAAAAGGAATGTGGTCTAGATCATTGGACAGCAACAGGTGATTAAAGCAGCTACCATCAGACTCAAGACTGATAAACATACACCATACATAATGTACAACTGAGACACAAACGTAATAAATACAAATAATGCAAAATAAAACCATAAAATACATATTTTTCACAGAGGTAAACTGCACAAGTCGGCCAAATATGACCTGCAAATTATTCAAACTATTGAAACAGTTTGTTACTGCTCTCAGTAACTCTTAAGCTCCACAGTATATTACTGCAAAAGGGTATCACTATTTTCCTATTCTTAGATTCCAGAAGTGTCCTTTGTCAAGCTCAAGACATTTAAGTAAAGAGATTAATTAAAACAAAGTCCACATTGCCAATTTATTACTATCAAACTACTTTTGATTTCAACAGATTACAGCCATTGTCATTAGTGTCCCAACCACTTGATGTGTACAAATTCCAAGGTGTTGGTCCAGTCTACTCAATATAAGTAAAATAAATGACGTATGTATTAGGACTAAGTTAAAAAAATTAAAGTAGTGTTTTGCAGAGGCATAATTTCACTAAATGGGGGTTGGTGTGTTAGTGTGTGAAGGCAAAAGGAGGTTCACCTTGAATGCCACAGGTGCTGGGGGGAGTGGGTTAGGAGTTCTGGTGGCTAAATGATATTTGTGCCACCCAGTCATATCATGCGTGTCACTCAGGAACTTTACAAAAACACTTAGGAGTGTGGGTGCAGTGAACAAAACATTTGTAAGCCCCTTTGTCCTTAAAGTCTTCCTATTTTTCACTCTACATCGCCATTAGGGCCTTGAGTGAGCTCATTGGGGGGCAGCTGCCCTATTCGACAACATCCTGCCCCACCCAAATGACAGCCCAGGTGTCTTGCAATAATAAAGATAGCTCTAAATCAAATTAAGTTGTTCTATCCAGTGAAATATGGATAATGTGTCATTGTATCATCTCAAAGCAGGATAAAGGATACATTGTTCTCTACAGAAGACTAGCAATGCTAGACCGATGCTGTTGTTTAGTCACTTTCCACAGCTAATACTTCTGGCCAGCAGGTGTCTTCCTTGCATACTCCTTGTCTTTGCATAAATAAATTAAAAGACACAGGGAATAATCATTATGAGTGAGTATACACCAGTGAAGAAGCTTAAAAAGAATGTGTGATCACTTGGCTGGATTGAACCACACTAAATATTCACTGATTTGACCAAGGAAAAATGTGCTATGCAACAGATGATGGTGACAGGGTTGCTGTTTGCCAAGGAGTGCTCTTAAGTCTATATAGGGTCTGGAAAGGAAAGTGAAGCATTTTATTATCTGCTACCGCATGGTGAAGCTGCAGAGAAGGGTCTTGCTTGTTAATACAAGGGATTCATTATAGTTTAAGCTTAACTTCATTAAATGTACTTAGAAGTAAATGCCTAGTAACCAAAGAGCCTGATTAGAAATGATGCAATGCTGTGGAAAAACAGAAACATCAAAATAGGATATGTGTGTAGGTCAAAGTTTCAATTTTGTCTGGGCCAAATACACTCACCTAAAGGATTATTAGGAACACCTGTTCAATTTCTCATTAATGCAATTATCTAACCAACCAATCACATGGCAGTTGCTTCAATGCATTTAGGGGTGTGGTCCTGGTCAAGACAATCTCCTGAACTCCAAACTGAATGTCTGAATGGGAAAGAAAGGTGATTTAAGCAATTTTGAGCGTGGCATGGTTGTTGGTGCCAGACAGGCCGGTCTGAGTATTTCACAACCTGCTCAGTTACTGGGATTTTCACGCACAACCATTTCTAGGGTTTACAAAGAATGGTGTGAAAAGGGAAAAACATCCAGTATGCGGCAGTCCTGTGGGCGAAAATGCCTTGTTGATGCTAGAGGTCAGGGGAGAATGGGCCGACTGATTCAAGCTGATAGAAGAGCAACTTTGACTGAAATAACCACTCGTTACAACCGAGGTATGCAGCAAAGCATTTGTGAAGCCACAACACGTACAACCTTGAGGCGGATGGGCTACAACAGCAGAAGACCCCACCGGGTACCACTCATCTCCACTACAAATAGGAAAAAGAGGCTACAATTTGCACAAGCTCACCAAAATTGGACAGTTGAAGACTGGAAAAATGTTGCCTGGTCTGATGAGTCTCGATTTCTGTTGAGACATTCAGATGGTAGAGTCAGAATTTGGCGTAAACAGAATGAGAACATGGATCCATCATGCCTTGTTACCACTGTGCAGGCTGGTGGTGGTGGTGTAATGGTGTGGGGGATGTTTTCTTGGCACACTTTAGGCCCCTTAGTGCCAATTGGGCATCGTTTAAATGCCACGGCCTACCTCAGCATTGTTTCTGACCATGTCCATCCCTTTATGACCACCATGTACCCATCCTCTGATGGCTACTTCCAGCAGGATAATGCACCATGTCACAACGGTCGAATCATTTCAAATTGGTTTCTTGAACATGACAATGAGTTCACTGTACTAAACCGGCCCCCACAGTCACCAGATCTCAACCCAATAGAGCATCTTTGGGATGCGGTGGAACGGGAGCTTCGTGCCCTGGATGTGCATCCCACAAATCTCCATCAACTGCAAGATGCTATCCTATCAATATGGGCCAACATTTCTAAAGAATGCTTTCAGCACCTTGTTGAATCAATGTAGTATGGTGTTCCTAATAATCCTTTAGGTGAGTGTATATATATATATATATATATATATATACACACACACACACACACACACACACAGTACCGGTCAAAAGTTTTAGAACACCTACATTTTTCCAGTTTTTATTGAAATGTACGCAGTTTAATATCTCAATGTATTCTTTCTACAATAGTAATCAAATATTGTTCGGAAAGTTCTTCCCAACACTGTTGCAGACATTCCCACAAATGTGTTGCACTTGTAGGTTGCTTTTTCTTTCACCCTTCTATCCAGTTCATTCCATGTTTTGGGTCATTATCTTGCTGTAGGATGAACCCCTGACCAACTAGGAGTATTTCAGAGGGTATTGCATGGCGCTGCAAAATGCTGTGGTAGCTGTTTTGGTTCAAGGTGCCACTTACTCTGTGCAAGTCGCCCACTCTGGATGCAGCAAAAGAGCCCCAGACCATCACCTCCTCCATGTTTGACAGTTGGTGTCACACACTGAGGAACCATCCTTTCACCAAAAACCCTGCGTGATGAACCGAAAATGTCAAATTTTGATTAATCGGTCCATAAGACCTTCTTCCAGTCTTCAGTAGTCCACTTGCGGTGCTTCATCACCCAGGCAAGCCTCTTTTTCTTATTTTGCCATCTTAGCAAGCTGTTGACTCTCAGAAACTTCTCTTCTGATTCTGTTGTGGCTTTGGGTCTGCCAGACCTCTTCCTGTCATAGAGTTTCCAAGTGCCTTTTGATGGTGTATGAAACTGTACTTAATAACTGTGCTTAAATTTCAATAAAAACTGGAAGAATGTTCTAGAACTTTTTACTTTTTTTTTTTTTTTTTTTTTTTACTTTTTTGCTATTGTATATATGTAAATATGTGTTCCTATAACCACTGTATATTTGTTACTGTTATAAAAGTAGCACCAAAAGCATAAAACTATATGCACCTACACCTTTAAGAATAGATTGATAATTCTTTGGAATTCGCTTCCTAAACAGTAAATATCTGTGCAGGATTTTGACTAGAAAAAAACAGCACAAACCCCTCACTGGGCCATCACCCTCAGCAGCACTCCTTTGACAACCTGATATCCAATATCAATCATGAACACTCATGGCATCTGTTTAGACCTTTAGTGTACTGTACTGTACTTACCTTATCAAACTGAATTGGTTTCTGAAGATTCCACATTCACAGCTAAGCTGTCTTTCTCTTCAGTTGGGATTGTGTTCAATTTTTCAATTTCTCCAGATTTGTCTTCTTTCCTCTTTCTCCGTTTATGACACAGCTTACGTCGACTTGAAGGTAAAGAAAATAAAAATACAGTAAATTTGCTTACCTGTACCAGGGGTGGAACTTTCATTTCAAAAGGGAGGGAGGACATTCAGTGAAAGTGTCCCAACCTCTTTCAAAAAGTAGGGGAGAAATTCCCACATTTCAAAAATTACACCTCTGATCTGTACAGATTGCCACCTGTATGTTCGTTTCACTTTCTGATGATTTAGAAACACCTGCATTTCAACTAAAGGTCTTCAACATTCCTTGTCATACATCCTGGATTGATCTAAATCTCTAGATTTGACTGTAGAGGTGATTTGCATTTCTGATATAAAGCCCCCTTCTTCTGCGGGAATGATAAGAAATTAGATGTTTAGTACTGTGGGTGGGCTCTGACCATGGTATGTTGTCTATGTAATTATAAATGTAGGCACATTACTCTGTTCAGTGGCAGAATAAAACATGAGAGAAGGGAATACATATTTATGACAGTTTGGAGTTAGACGTGCAATACATTACTATTAATTTTCTTACAAAAAATCAGTGCCTACCCACAATGAAACCAATGCGGGTTGCGTTGCAGGCAAGTCTGAAGCTGTTCGGGGTTGAGATACGCATTTCCATTATCATAAACAGATCTAGAGAGTTGGCCAGTGGTATGGGGCAAGCTGACACAGATTATATTTATGTTGTGGACACAGATATGTCGTTCAACATTAATTCCATAGAATATTTGTTTGCATAATGGCCTTTTTCCAAAGACATTTCCAAGACAGGCTTTTACTTGTAGTATCACGTTATATTTACAAAACATTCTAATCTCTTTTAAACATTACCTGTGTTTCAGTAATGATACATTGCAGATATTACTGTTATGGGATTTATAAAACTGCCATTGAGAAGTTAAAAGGGATGAATTTCAGATTCACCTGGTATAAGATAATAATTGGGTTGATGTCTTTGTTGCAAAGAGGTATTGTTTGGAGGATACATGAAACATAATACATAATATTTTATATGCTGCTAGGGAGTATTAAATGACCTGCATGAAGTTTGAGAAATTACTTTTCAAACAGCTCCTTATTTTGAAAATCACCCTGTAAATGTTTTACAACACATTAATAAAGTTTAAGAGAAGATCAATCAATATGGTAATACTCCACAAATAAGTCACCTTTTCCTTTGTTACAGTCTTGGGAGTTGTATGTAAAATCTTGTGTACCTCAATAAAAAAATTGGCACTGATTTTGTAAGAATCAACTTTTTTTAGTCAAAAATAACCCCAAACTGTGTTGAACTGTAGGTGATCAATCATTCTCTATTTGCCAGATTCATGTGCCTTATTTTGTGACGTTACTGGTCTTGCTATTTGGGATATATAAATAATAATATTATTTTTCAATATATGCTATTATTATTAATATTGCTGACAATGCTTTCTGAAATGCATACAAAACATGAACATTCAGAAAAAACATGTAAACAAAGTTTAGCATGTCTAGAGTTTAAACTTGTATAGAAAAGTTATGCTGGCTTTCAAACATTTGAAACGAAAAAGCTTTTTTTACATGTCTTTCTGAATGTTTATGTTTTTTGTATGCATTTCAGAAAGCAGTGTCAGAAATATTTGGAAAAAAAGCAATACTATTTCAATATATGCAATCTTTACCTCCCAAATTATACTATGACAAGAAAGTAATTTAAAGTGTGTTCAAGTTAGGGGGCATCAATCCATGAAATAATGAATATGAATAGAATGCATTTAATCACAATATTAATTTCAATCCTGTTAGACCATTACCAAAAGAAAATGGTAAATTGGAATTATACTTACTGTACACAGATGCATATAAAAATGATGAGAAGTAACACAAATACCAATGCTGTAATCACACAGATAATTATGATCTGCTTTCGTTCACCTATATAAAAGAAAACTCGCATTTCGCATCTAGATCCAGTATATCCATGTTCACATCTGCAAAAACAAAAACAAAAACAAACAGATCAGTAGAGTTGCTTGAAAATACTTCAAAACACACTCAGTGATAAGCAAGTCAGACAGATGCTTTTATTTTATGTTTGTGAGCTTTCTCAACAAGATTTATGGGACTATATTATCACATTTAATGCATATCAATCTGTCACTAGATACCATTGAAACTGCTGAAACCAGATCCAGAACACTGTTAAAATCTTAGAGACCTAAGGGCATTGATAGTCTCTGATATGGCAAGTTTCATATGCAGTGTTGCTCTTTGTGGGAGGTGGCACAAGAAAACTCACATGCATGCTGGCTGCTGTTCTTCCTTCACGTAGCGGCACATCCCATTAATGCAGTAATGCGTGTATTCCTTTGGACACTTAGAAAAGTGGCCACTCCATTTTTCAGCCTCGGTGAGATTTGCATCTACCAAAAAATGAAGTTGAAGGGAAAGGAAAACAATCAAATGGGAAGAGACTGTCAAACATGCAGCATTTGTAATTGCTCAAATACAGTGCATCAGCAGCTTAACAATCATATTAATGCCTCTAATAATATCTTTCTTCTTTGATCTTATAGATTACTAATTTAGGAAACTTAGACCCCCAGATCAGCGATGCCCAGTAACACCGCCTCTTGCCTGCTTATCTCCTTTACAGAGTCTCTAGGGCATTGACTACTGCATTATTCTTCTCTAAAATAACCTAAAAATAATAATTGTTCATGTCTTGGTATTGTAGTTTCCTTAGTCCATCTTTGATATGTTCTCTTAGCACATCATCTCTTTTGCAGGTAACACCAGCAAATCTTCTTTCATCTTCCCATCTGTATAGCTCATTTTGTCCATATTTGGTCTGTTCTTCTTGCAATGTGTCCAGGCTCATTGCCATTTTAACATCTTGACTTTTTCACTTGCAGTTAGGTCCATAAATATTTGGACAGTGACACAATTGTCATCATTTTGGCTCTGTGCGTCACCACAATGGATTTGAAAGGAAACAGTTGATCTAAGCGTAGACTATCATCTTTAATTTGAGGGTAGTTACATCCAAATTGGGTGAACGGTGTAGGAATTACACCTATTTTTATATGTGGTTCCCCCAATTTTAGGGGCTCAAAAGTATTTGGACAATCTAACATAATCATGAAAGCAATATTGTCCCATTTTATATCAAAAATACATTAAATATATAGGATCTTTGTTTAATGCAACTAAAATATGCCATTACATATTTCAAGTTTTACAGCTGTATAATACAAAACATATGTTAATGATAAATAATACATGAGGACAAATGTATTTAATGCATTTAAGATGTGGGCTTCTCTCAGAATATCTCCATGGAAATGGACACAGTGGAATTTCAGCTTTTGCCTCTATAAACTCCAGAGTCAGTTCTCAAGCAACAAGGGCTCCAATGTTAGTTAATTCCCATTTCCTCCACAAACATTGTTTCCAGTCACTAATATGGTGGTTTTTTTCATAGCGTTGTTTGTCAGGTACAGTGCCTGTACACTTTGTGTTGCCTTATAGCCTGGAATAAAAATTGATAAAAATAGTTTTTTTCTTTTTTCCATTTATCTATACATCCTACCACACAACTTCCAAGTTAAAAACTATTCTAGAAATTTACACAAATTCAATAAAAATTAAAACTGAAATAGCTTGCTTGGATAAGTAGGTTGCGCTTGTAATAGCAATCCTAAATTAGCTCAGGTGTAAGCAATCGCCTTCAATATCACGCTCACAAGTTAAGTGGCTTCCACCTATGTTAAATTTAAGTGATTCAGATGATTTCAGTATACATTCAGAAGTTCTTGTAGGCTCCCTCTGCTGGGTAGTGTATTTCTAAGAAAATTCTTAACCATAAGCACCAAGGAGCTTAGAAAAGAACTCCAGGACAAAGTTGTTGAAATGCACAGATCAGGGGATTGGTATTAAAACATTTAAAAGGCCTTGAATATCCTGTGGAACACAGTCAAGATGATTATTAAGTGGAAGGTGTATGGCACTACCAAGACCCTGCCAAGACCAAGCAAGATGGAAACTGATCAGATGTCAACTTTGCAAGACCTACTGGCTTTTATGACCATGTGACAACAATATCCCAAACACTCCACAAATCTGGCCTGTATGGTAGCGTGGCTAGAAAGAAGCCATTACTTAAGAAAGCCCACATGAAACACTCAAGAGATTCTGTAGCCATGTGGCAAAATATTTTGTGTTCTGACAAATCTAAAATTGAACTTTTTGGCCTAAATGCAGTGTTACATTTGGCACAAACCCATAGAACACCATCCCTACTGTGAAGTATTGTGATGGCAGCATTATGTTATGCAGATGTTTCTCATTGGCAGGGCCTTGAGCACTTGTAAGGATAGAATACAAAACGTACAGAAATGTCCTTGAGTTTACACAAGCATTACACAATTCAAATTAAGCAATAATACAAAGTACAATTTAAAAATTACAAAAATGCAGAAGTACAGTTAATATAAAATACAAAGCATACATCCAAGAGGTGATAAGTCCAGACATGATACAGTAAAGTCCTAGGTATGAGCTAATGGGAGGGGGCATGTGAGAAATCACAGTAAAACAAAAGTAGATCTAACAATGTATAAATAGCAGGAGCATAAGGAAGCATACTCTGAACAGATGGATCTTGAATAATTGGCAGAAGGTGGTCAGGAACTCTGCTGTCCTGACCTCAGTGGGAAGGTCCTTCCACCACTTACGCGCAAGGGTTGAAAAGGAGCGGGCTCTGGAGGAAGGGGAGCCGAGAGATGGATCCAAAGGTAGCTTGGTGCAGTCTGGTCAACACAACGGTAATAAGAGTCAAAGTCTTGAACTGGATGTAAGCTGAGATCAGTAGCTTGTGAAGGGAGCGGAGTAATAGAGTTGCATGTGCGAATCAGGGCAGAGAGAACACCAGACGAGCAGACGAGTTCTGGATGAGCTGGAGTGGGTGAGAAGAAGTCACAGGCAGGCCAGCCAGGAGGGAGTTAGAGTAATACAGATGGGAGAGAATCAGGGTCTGGACAAGTAGCTGAGTCGAGTAATATGTGTGGAAGCGGCTGATTCGGCGTATGTTGTTCATGAAGAATCAGCAGGTGCGTGTCAGCATGGAGAGTAGGAGAAAGCAGGATCGAGGGTGACCTAGATTCTTAGCATAGGAAGAAGGGAAAGTGTCGTAGATTCTAAAGGAATTGAGATGGAGACATCAGCAAAAGTTGAGGAGAAGGAGGAATAGAAGAGATCAAATATAGAGAGGATGAGCTGGAAGTGATGCAAGTGCATCCAGAAGGAAATTACCGACAGACAAAAAGAGCTGCGAGATTGGATAAGGGGTTCAGAAGAGGAAAAAGAGAGGAAGATCTGGGTGTCATCTGCATAGAAATGGTAGGAGTAACCATGGGATGCGATGAGGGGGCCCAGAGAGCATGTGTAGGGAGAGAACAGGAGGGGGCCCACAGCAGAGGCTTGAAGCACACGTGAGGCGAGGTTACAGTGTGGATGAAAATCCATGCCATATGAATTGGGGTAGGAGGAGAACCAGGCGAGAGCCGTTCCAGAGGGAAATGATTAACATGGAAAAGTATAAAAGTCCTTCCTATCATGCTATTGCTCTGCTCTATTGATTAACAGTGTAAGAAGTAGATGGCTTGACAGGGTATGCATTAGCTGCCTAAATTTCTCCCATGCTAGTATGAGGGTCATAGCAATTAGTCAAATGGATTTATATATTTTTTCTACTTGAATACGTATGGAAACCTGAGATACCGAGTTGGACCAAAATATTCTGTGATGGGTTATTTTCTTTACCCGAGTTGCACACTTTAAAGGGATACACATTTCTTCAGATAGTATGATGATATAAGATGATGTAATCTTCTGCAAACCTAAGTAAATGGTTTGAAACTGACACGACTACTAATGGGAAGCCAGCGCACTGAAAGCAGAATAGATGTAACCTGATCAAGATGTTTCATGTGCAGCTTGGGTGACATCATTTTGAAGAGGCTATAATTTCTAAACTAAGGATGTGGTGAGGCCTGTATAAGGAGAATTATCATGACAAATTGTAAGGGATACTAGCTGGTATTCTATATCTGAGTGCTTAAGACTAGACAGTTTACAATCAACACAGCTTCTTAAAACTATCTTATTTAACATGTCTCTGGCTTCTTTGCTACCTAGCCACATTGTTGAAGCACATTTTCAGAGATCCTTCAAAAAAGGAAAGCAAGATTCTGAGAATCGGCTCCTGTTGTTAGTAATATTTCTTGCACTTAATATTGTATATAAAAACCTATGTTCTTAGTGTGGTATGTATTTAATCAGCTATTACACCATGCCCCATTGTCAGGTCCCATTTGAATCAGGTCTAACTACCAAATGCTTGTAAGTCCTCAATAACACCTCATGAATACAGCAAGACCTGAAATATTTCTCTAAAGATCCAGGTGAATCCTCATTGGTAATTTGTTCATTTCCAGGTGCTTCTACTTCATTAAACCTAGAGATTTGATTACAATTTTGCATTACTTTTAACTTCATTTCACAACCTGTCCAGGTTAATATTTGACTAATGATGCAATTCTCTCACACACCATTAAAACAAAAAAGTTACATTTCCCATGTCACAAGTAGGGATCAATAATTTTAACAATGTTGTTCAGATAACAGTAGAAAATTATAATTATATTCCTTATCCAGAGCTTCTTAGAACTATTACAATATAGCACATTATTTGTACCCATTGATATAGCTGGGCTTTTACAGGAACAATCTCAGAAATGAAACAGAAGTGTCCCCCACATGGAATCGAACGCACAACCTTCCACTTCAGAGTGCAGAGCCCTAACCACTACGCCACACTGCAGCCAAAACAGTGATAAAATGCCACCTATAGTGTTCTATTGGTTTCTGTTTGTGAACTGCTTGATGAGTTCGAATCACAAATATTTTATTGGATTGAGCTGAGGTCTGAAGATTGAGATGGCCAGTTTAGAGCATTTAGTTTGTGTGCAGTTAACCAAAAGTGTGCTGTTAACCAGACTTGGGGCTGGATTAAATCAAAACTTTGACCCACACGCTAATAGCAAACCTGTACATCATAGCGGTTACATTTATAATTAGAAGAAAGTGGCATCTTACTAAAAATGCAGCCACAACTGAGTATAGTTCTATAGTTTTCATTTAGCGGGTGAGTCAAAGTTTAGATTTAATCCAGCCCTTGGTCAAAATATATATATATAAACAAACAATACTATACTTACTATCGGAAATGTGTACATCTTCCGATTCTAAGTAGGGCCTTTATCTGCCATCAGACATACATTCACAACATTAAAAGGATGTGACCTTCCCATGTTGACTGTGAAAACAAGGATATTGATTTACAGAAGCTTGTGAACTTTCCCCTCCTGACTTGTGAGATTTCTTTATTTTAATAAAATCAGACACTGCTCAGTTCATGCATAAAGCTATGTTCTTTCCAACGTAATAGATTACTTATCAAGAAGTAATACCGCCCTGGTATTTTTTACTCTGAAGGAAAGCCGCTGTTCGTCTAGACAGTGCAAAGTGTACATAAGACTACAAGTATGCTGTGTTAGGCAGGACCAGTTTTGTTCTGTATTCAACTAACATCACAAGACTTTTTTTTTTTTTTTTTGTATATGCTTTAGTGTTGTTTCTTAATTTAAACAGCTCTTTTAAAAATAGTAATAATGATGATGACGATTATTATTATTACAATTTCTAATATTTAAATCTATGAAGTAATGGGTAATACGGGAATCCCAAATTCAATGTGATGAGTACTTGTTGAGATGGTTGGTTGCATTTTCATTTTTGCCAGATAGACAGCATTTCTGGACCATGTGCTTTGCATGTGAATTGTTTACATATCTAATGTGTGTTATATGCATTACTAATGCCTTTATTTTAGATTAATAAAAAGTTACTTCGCAATTGTTAAACCTAGGCTATACTAAGTGTTCTTTGTCTTTCTAATATTTAAATTGATTATTAATGCATTTTCAATGTAAAAATAAGTTGAGGAAAAATAGATAGATATAAAATATTTTAAATATACATGTAAACAAAGAATAAAAGGTTTCAGCTTGGAAAATTGTTTCACAATGCACTAGCAACCTTTGGATCAAATGGTAGAGTTTAACACTGTTACCACACCATCCAGATTAAGGTTCAGTCTGCAGATGGTTAAATTATGCTATCTAATTACTTCAGGTGTTGGGTAAATATATTTTACATTGATATATAAACAAACACACACATAAAAAGGAGTTACTGGAAAGATTATTTCCTCTTCAAAAACTGTTCAGGTGTTTCTTCAGAAGAAAGTTATGCCATGACCTGAATAGGGATTTGATACAACTGCACCACAGCAGACAACATGACGGTAGAACAAAGTAATTACTGACGTACTAGCCAACAGAAAAAAAATTATAATAATTTAAATGTATGGTTGGATAACCAGAAAAAACACATCTCTTCATCAAGCAAGAAAACAAAGGGGGTTCAAAAGAAAATGAACAGACCAGTAAATCAATTAAAACCTGCACCTCTGTAAGCCTGTTTACTTCCTACAAATAATTTAAAACATAATAAAATAATAACATTGAAAGACCATTTGGATCCCAGAGGTACTTGTATAGTGAGGGCACTACAATAACAATATTTGCTATTGTAATATGAAGAGAAATCTTTTAAGGCAACCTGAAACCTTTTGAAGTGATCTCTCACTGTACTGCATGTCAACACAGTTACAATGGCTAAAAGCAAACCCTACTCATGCCTATTGTAAATTATTCTACTACTTTATTCACTGTTCTATAGCATGGAAACAAAAACTAAATTAAATAGAAAAGCTTAAAGCATCTTCTGAGGTTTCAATGAAAGCTTAAATAGCAGTTAAACCCAAACAGGCTTAAGTATGTTACTCAATGCTATAAATAAATAAATACAATAACATTCTGGTCTGATGCACTTGGATATTTGGAGGCACTGATATATAATATACAAAAGACAATGCTGTGAATCAATGTATGTATTAATTTATATGCATATACTGCTTAATATAAGTAATTCATTTTAGAGGCTATATATGCTATAACAATTATGTTGAGTTGAAATTAGTTATTGCAGTTTGTAACTTTTTATCACCTGTTTTTTGTGTAGGGCTATGTATTATCTGAGGCCTTCTGCGTTACCTGGCATGAAGAGGATTAAAGAAGTAAGTAAGTGATTTGTGTATTTAAAATTGAATTAAAAAAATCTTCTGAACTTATTTCACACAACAGATTTATTTGGTAAGCAACATTTCAAACATCATTATCACCTGTGCAGTTGTTTCCCTGGTGACTGCAGGGCATACTTCTTCTCTCTGGCTCTTTGGTCACATTCCAGTCTGCATGTGCATATTTGCATAAGGCTAAACCTAAAGAACACAAACAAAGCAGCGGTAACGCACAACCTGAAGGAATCAAGTGCAATCCAAGTGAACAGGTACGGTTGCTATTTTTCAAGAAAGCACTGGCAATACATTGCAGAGCGATTTCTATTTATAAAATAATTTCATCAGTAATATACAAATAAATATAAACAGGTATATTGTTTACTTTAATTGTCATTAAGCAATAAATGTTTATTGAATATTGAGATACTAAGAATGACAATATTGCTGATTGTATATTGACTTTCATATCACTGCATTCCTAAAGCATAAGTGTAAGTGAACAAAATATCTCTGTAATTGTAATCAAATTTGACCTCAGTAAAGCAAAACAGCATACAAATATGAGAACTGCTGTGACTGATTACAGTTCAGCACACTTCAACTGTGAGCATGTAGCACAAATGAGAAATTTAATATGTTTCCACAGTGGGCAGTGGGATGATGCCCTGTTAGAGATTGCAAAGCTGTCTAAAGAAGTGCCAAAAGGTGGTAAGAGATGGTGTAGTCCTGATGCTCCTTGAGAATTGGTTCTGCTCTGGGGTGGGGTGGGGTGGGGGGGGTGCGTTGGTGGGGGTCATTCAAGTAGATCAAGATATGTGTTGTATCGAGTGTGTTAATAAAAAACTATTACTCATTTGTTTGTGTGTTTTCTGGGAGGGGTATAGTATAAAACAGATTGACCTGGCCTTGAGAAGATAGGACGTTTTCACATGAATATGTTTTCAAAGTGTATCTGGCTCTGTCAACAGGTGAATGAGTTTCTTTAACTATTTCCCACAGTGCTGACTGACACATACAAAAGCATATTGTACTTCCTCAGTTATAACAGTCAACCCTAGTCAGCAGTATCATTTCCAGAATGCACTGTCTGGCACTGAAATCATTGGCTTGTGGATCACTAGTTGTATTCACTAATTTCTCCTGAATGCACACATAGGAGAAGATTACATATCTACTGTTGAGATCCATGCATGCTAGTATTCCACAATAAATCCTAATAGGCCTAAATAGTATTTAGTATAAAAATGGGGAAGGTACAGATGAGTGAGCTAACATTTACAACATAAAACACTTACAATACTAAAAATAGTTCACTTATCTTAACCGAGAGTTGTAAGCATTTTAGTTTTTATTATTAGGCGTGATGGATTTCTTGAGATTACATTAGCCTAATTTATAGACAGATTATGTAAGAGTTATCACATCTCCACTGCCATTACAAAATAACTGTATTCTATTATAATAGTAATAAAAGTATACTGTTGTATTTCAAAACTCTGTGGAACTGCACTCATATTATGAAGCTCACATGATCAGATTGGTTACCAGCTTTTTATTAAGTGGCATTTGAACAGAGACATTCCAATCATAAACTTTTGCTCACAACATATAATTAGGTCTCTTCAGTGACATTTGCTCCTAATTGTAAACAATATTTAAGTAACATTATTATAGATTATTGGTTTGACCATTTATTTCCCTTAACGGATCATTTACTGCTGCAATCACCCTTCTAGAATGACAAACATTAGTATTTAGAATGTCTTGAGTCAATAAACCACTATGAAAAGATCACTATGTATGACTTTTGCAGTTCTCATAGCTGGCCTGAGAAGTAACATGCCATTCCTCCTCCCACAGCGCAAATTGTAGCACAGCATGAAAGAATGGCCTCTGGGGTCTCTTCACAATTAAATGTTAATTCTACAGGTGTTCTATAGAACTGAAATCTGGACTCAAGAAATTAAATGTCTTCATGTTATTCTCTTTGAACCACTGTGCCATACTGTCATCTTTGCGAGTTGTCATTAATGTGTGTCTACTATAGACGAGCGCTGTCAACAGAACACTGGCAACACACTTTTGTGCAATATGACAATAAGATTTGGCAATCATGGTACCCTTCCAAAAAAAACCTACATAACTCATAACCTTTAATACAATCTAATAATAGAATTTTAGTTTTGTAAACTGCATTTTAGTTTATGATGGCTCTTGGTTATAATGGCATAAAATGCCCTATAATAAAATAATTACATGAAGTCCACATATTGATCTCTGTCTATTTCTGCTATGTAATACACACTACACAATGATATCTCAGACACGGACATGCTAATTGATTTAGCAAGCCATAATGTTTTATTTGTTTTGTTTTTAACGCTTTCATATACAGGTTCTGGCATGCCTATATTTATGAGCAGTCACTGGTTCACAAATTGCACGAATATATTGTTTAAGTGTATGGTATTTTAAATATGTAGATCGGGTTAAAATATCATACACAACGTAATAACATTTGAATGCTCTTCTCTCAGAGTTGTTTGCATCATTTGCATTCTTTCCAACATAGCAGATCCCTGGGTGAGTGATTCCCCCATACTGACCTCATTTCAACCCCTGCTTCCAGTCAGTCCGCTTACTATTTTAAGACATATTCATGAGTTAAACTGCTGCGTTACAGAGTAGTTGGCATTCATTATTTTCGGAAGCCTGATTTAACCAGAATTAAAATGAGTGCGTTAACCTGCAGTCTCGGAAAGGAGCTATCTTTCCTGAGTTCTGCATCAGGAAGGGGATCACAGCATACTGGGTACTATAGTAAGTAAGTGACTGCAATTCATAATACGATGAAATAAATAAAAACATATTATAAGTAATTGAAAGTCTCGCAGATTCAACACATTGCACGACTGTTATGCTCGGGGGAGAAGAAACAGGTGTATACATCACAGCGCCACTACTTTTCAATACATTGTGAATTCAAACCAGAAGGACACGTTGTATACACGTCTTATTCTATATAAAGAAACGTTCAGTCCTACCTGCTATTATAACAAACAAGAATTTACGATGCTTTAACATGTCCACAGTCCTTAAATCCAGAAGTCTACCGAATATCGTGTTTTTCTTCAGTTTTCTTTATGTATCTTGTAAAGATCAAAGACACGCAGCAGCCGATTGATCAAAGCTGCCGAATGCCAGCGCTCCGTCCGTGTGTCACTTTCACTACAGACACAGGAAGTGATTGAGACTTTTCAGGTGTTGCTCAAAAAGCACCTTTCTGACCTTCAAAAAAAGCCACTGAGCGAAACATCCAGCTCTCTCGTCTTACATCGTCCTGCAAATAACCTGAAAATTGATAGTTTGGGAGTACCTCAGCGTCGGTAAGGGGGTAGTGTCGAAACTACGTAGGCTTTCCAGAAACAGGAGCTTGATTTACGGGACATACGGATGCGCTCAAAAAAGCGACATGTTGTTGTGTTGTGCACATTCAGAGCATGATGACGTTAAACAGATGAAAGAGGATTACAGGAATTTGATCCATTCGTGTAATCATTAAAACCAAATCTAATCTATAATCACGTTTCTATTAATCGTCTAAAATGCATTACCAACAATTATAACTTATTATACCTTATTCTATGGAGTCTTCAGAAAACTATTTAAGATTAATTTAAAATAATCTTATATGTAACTTTAGTTTGTTTTTAAAGAAATGTACCAAAACATGTTATCTTTACTCAAATGTATATACATTACCCTAACTGCTTGAACATTTTATACATATAATTGATTGAGTTAGGCTTCCTGGGAAAACTGGGACAAAATATTGAAAATAAGTAATAGTACTGAAGTTGTATTGTCTCTTTCATGTCCCAAGAAATAATAATTTAAATAAATCATAACAAAACAAAAAAATCACTTCTACATTAGAGCTCACAGCGGTCATGTGACCCTTCCAGCCCTTGTGTCCCCGGGTGCATGTGTCCCTGCTGATCTGGAAAAGCTCCTCTGGTTTGATGTGGTCGATGCCTTTCATGATTTTGAAGACTTGAATCAAGTCCCCACGTAGTCTCCTCTGTTCCAGGGTGAAAAGGTTCAGTTCCTCAGTCTCTCAGTAGGACATTCCCTTCAGACCTGGAATAAGTCTGGTTGCTCTCCTCTGAACTGCCTCTAGAGCAGCGATATCTTTCTTGAAGTGTGGAGCCCAGAACTGTACACAGTATCCAGATGAGTTCAAACTAGTGCATTGTACAGTCTGAACATCACTGCCCTTGTTTTAAATTCTACACTTTTGATAATATACCCTAACAGTCTGTTTGCCTTTTTTATTTCTTCCCCACATTGTTTGGATGGAGAAAGTGAGGGGTCCATGTAGACTCCTAGGTCTTTCTCATGCATTACTTCATCTAGTTCTATTCCTCACATAGTGTCATTATAGTGGACATGTTTATTACCTGCATGTATTACCTTGCACATTGAATTTCATCTGCCAGGTGTCGGCCCACAACTGAATATTATCTAAGTCCCTCTGAATAGCCTGTGCTGCTGAGATTGTATATGCTGAGCCACCTATTTTATTATTATCTGCAAATTTGACAAGTTTGCTAACTATCCCAGAGTCCAGATCATTAATATAGATTAGAAAAAGCAAAGGCACTAATACTGATCCCTGTGGAACTCCACTAACAACCTCACTCTAGTTAGAAGCAACTCCTCTAATCAACACCCTGTGTTTCACTGTCACTACATGACGAATAATCTGTTGGAATGTGTTCAGCCATTAGTCTTGCTACCTCCTCAGCACTTATTTTATGTCCTTGCCATGAAGCCCTGCAGATATGTATAGAATTAAAATATGTATGAAACTGAAATAACATCTGAAGTTCAAATATATACTGTTATATCCCTAATTCTACATACAGGAAATGAGTTATCAAAATTGTGTTCTACATGCATGGTGGTTACTGTGTAAAACCACCTGTTTGTTTTTCCTACAGCCAAACAAAAAATAAAAACTTATGAAAAATTATGACACATAGACTTCGGATTATCTCTTGAATGTATTTCTAGGGTGTCCATTGTGGCACATAAACACTACACCGAAGTCTGATCCTGGAATGGCCCACACTTGCCTGGATAGTTTGTCCTTGTGTCTTAGCTGCCTTGGTAGAGCCTGGCTACTGCTGTTCAACTGCCACTCCCACTTAAATGCATTTCTGGATGTGCCACTGTGGAACTCACGAAAAAAACTATTACAAAAAAATCAGACCAGGAGTTACTAGTATGCTCTGTAATAGGTGACTTTTAATTGGCTCAGATTCCACCCTTCTGAGTGCCACCCACATCTGCCTGAAGCTGTTTTGATGCTGTCATGCATCTGCTATGGCTGCCTGTGGAACTTGATTTCAGGTCAAGTACAGCTCTCTACTGGCAGGACCTCATAAAGAAAATGTTATCCCACTGCTGCTCCTCCATCCTCACATTGCAGTTAATCATACCCCTCAGACACACCCCATTGTGTATCTCAGACATCTGTGGTGAACCACTCCCCTTTCCCAAGTGTACACTAAGGCCCTACACTCAGAAACTAGTCTTGTTTTTATAGTGGGTCTATAACTCAGGGGGGTTGGGTTGCAAGGAGGGTATAATTTTAACCCAAATTTGACTGGAGGAAGCTAAATCAATGTTGGGACCCCTGGACACCTCACTGATGTCTTCTCTGACTGCTTGAAGGTGGGTGGGGGACAAATAAGCAATTTTGCAGCTCTTCTTTCTTCATACTAATTATATTTCTTTAAAACTGTGATTTTGGAGTTCAACAAGTGAGCTGTATGGCCTATCTTTCTCTGTGTATTTTGATTAGATTGTAGGTTCAAATTGCATATGCTACACTTCCACAGCATTTGGATCTCAAACCACATCTCTCTCTCTTCCAGCAACATTTTGCATTATGGGGTATTTCCAGTAATTTACCTGTCCACTTCCATGAACTACATGAGTCCTCCAAAACACACACGTTACCAAAGCTATTTTTCACACTGCAAGTCCAGAATGTCTACAGCACAGCTATTACATCAATCTGAGATTTGATTCAGCTACAAAAAATCTGAATTTGCAGTACAATAACTGGAGTAACCACATGGGGTATGTCCAGTTGACCTCGAACCACCTCAGCATTGCTTGGCCAAATGCATACCACCCCTGAACATTAGCATTTATTTATTTATTTATTTATTTATTTATTTATTAGCAGAGCAAAATATAAGCACAATACAAAGTGCAAAAATACAGTGCAGTATTCTGCAATCTGTCTGGACTTTTATCTGGTACACGACTTGAGAGCCTCCCAACATATTTAGCTATTAAGGGCATCCTGCTTTGAAATGTCTTCCAAGGTGGTAAATGTGTCTTCTTGAGTCATCCCGACTGCAGTACAGTTAATAGATGTTCCCCATCCATATTTGTAAGGCTGTTCTTGGATTGCATGTTTTCATACCTGGTGATTCATCTTATATTTATCTTTACCACTCCATCCCATTGCTAAATTACATTGTGGCCAAACCTTATTAACATAAATAAATTATTAATATATTAACAGCAGGTTAAATGATGGTATGAACTCTGTTGGTCCATATATATTATAGATGCCATTAATTTCCAACTTTTGGCTTTTATTCATATTTACTCATATTCATATTTCTTCTTCTCTCTTCTCTGGTGCAGAAACAGAAACCTTAGACCACAAGGATATGATTTTGGACATCTTTTCCACAGAGCTTCTCTTTCCCACATGGTCTCCTAACAGAATATAGACAGCTTTTATTTGTAATCTAAAGGTCAACAATTCTGTTTTGATTCCTCTGCAAAGTGTTGAACAGGTAGCTGCCATCTCTTCCAGTAATGTTTGTAATGTGATGGAAGCAGTGCAATCAGAGACAGAAACAGCCTTTGACTCAGTAATGTGGGTAGGATTGTGGCTCTCTCAGTTGCAGGTATATCATATCCTGTTTTTTCTTCTTTTGGCTCAGACATACTGTGAAATCCTTATACTTGGCCACTGCACAAATTGGCAACAGGTCAAGCTGATTTGGCACCTTTAAGTTTGGCAGATTCACTCAAGTAAACGTAAATCTCACAGTCAACAGGAAATATGCATGCAAAGAATATAAGTATATACATAACTAAATTTATATAGTTTCCATAATACTGGTATTTATACTTATCTGTTCATAATACTGGTAATTACATTTAATCTGTGTGACACAAAACAAGGCAAACCACCCCACTTAAAGGGTTCATATAAATCTACACATATAATATTAAATCATTTTCCTTCCTTGTCAGCTTCTCCAAATGATTTAATATGACTGGATTGTTTTCCAAGAACATACAGTACTGTGCAAAAGTCTTAGGCAGGTGTGAAAAATGCTGTAAAGTAAGAATGCTTTCAAAAATAGACATGTTAATAGATTATATTTATCAATTAAGAAAATGCAAAGTGAGTGAACAGAAGAAAAATCTACATCAAATCAATATCTGGTGTGACCACCCTTTGCCTTAAAAACAGCATCTATTCTGCCAGGTTCACTTGCACACAGTTTTTGAAGGAACTCGGCAGGTAGGTTGGCTCAAACATCTTGGAGAACTAACCACAGTTCTTCTGTGGATTTAGGCAGCCTCAGTTGCTTCTCTCTCTCATCATGTAATCCCAGACAGACTCGATGATGTTGAGATCAGGGCTCTGTGGGGGCCATGCCATCACTTCCAGGACTCCTTGTTCTTCTTTACGCTGAAGATAGTTCTTAATGACTGTTGCTGTATGTTTGGGGTCATTGTCATGCTACAGAATAAATTTGGGGACTATACCCTGATGGTACTGCATGATGGATAAGTATCTGCCTGTACTTCTTAGCATTGAGGAGACCATTCATTCTGACCAAATCGCCAACTCCATTTGCAGAAATGCAGCCCCAAACTTGCAAGGAACCTCCACCATGCTTCACTGTTGCCTGCAGACACTCATTTGTGTGCTGCTCTCCAGCCCTTCGGCAAACAAACTGCCTTCTGCTACAGCCAAATATTTCAAATTTTGACTCATCAGTCCAGAGCACCTGCTGCCATTTTTCTGCACCCCAGTTCCTGTGTTTTCGTGCATAGTTGAATCGCTTGGCCTTGTTGCCACGTCAGAGGTATGGCTTTTTGGCCACAAGTCTTCCATGAAGGCCACTTCTGACCAGACTTCTCCAGACAGTAGATGGGTGTACCAGGGTCCCACTGTTTTCTGCCAATTCTGAGCTGATGGCACTGCTGGACATCTTCCGATTGTGAAGGGAAGTAAGCATGATGTGTCTTTCATCTGCTGCAGTAAGTTCCCTTGGCTGACCACTGCATCAACGGTCCTCAACATTGCCTGTTTGTTTGTGCTTCTTCAAAAGAGTTTGGACAGCACATCTGTAAACCCCTGTCTACCTTGAAATGTCTGCCTGGGAGAGACCTTGCTGATGCAGTATAACTACCTTGTGTCTTGTTGCTGTGCTCAGTCTTGCCATGGTGTATGACTTTTGACAGTAAACTGTCTTCAGCAACCTCACCTTGTTAGCTGAGTTTGGCTGTTCCTCAGCCAGTTTTATTCCTCCTACACAGCTGTTTCTTTTTCAGTTAATGATTGTGTTTCAACCTACATATTGATTTGATGATCATTAGCACCTGTTTGGTATAATTGTTTAATCATACACCTGACTATATTCCTACAAAATCACTGACTTTGTGCAAGTGTACCTAGAAGAACTGATGCTGTTTTGAAGGCAAAGGGTGGTCAAACCAAATATGGATTTGATTTATATTTTTCTTCTGTTCACTCACTTTGCATTTAGTTAATTGATAAATATAATCTATTTTTACCTGCCTAAAACTTTTGCACAGGGCTGTATAATTTTGAAATTATTTGTAAATCAAAATATTTCAGTGTCAAGAGTGTTACCTTGTAGCGAGCACCAACACAACTGATCTGATAATACAGCCCTTTAGGAACATAAATACCATATTCCTGATTATTGAGTAACACCACGCCAAGCTGTGGAAATCCTTGCTGATCAGACCCCAGTAATACTCATATTGTGTGCCACAGCTTAGAAAATCCTGTTCACTGTCAGCTATGATAGTACCCAGATTCAAAACAGTGCTATCTGGGCAATGGAACCCAAGCTGCTTTGGGTTCCATGTACTGAGCCAATCAGGAGCCATGTAAGACTTTAAACAATAATATCTCCTTCTGAAGATGTGCCAGACCCACCAAATCCCCAAGCCAGGCCGTCTTTCATTCAATCCGTATACCACTTATGGTTAAATATTAACAGCCCACAAAACCCATCTGATACACATCAAGCCAGCACACACTAATTGCACATTCACTTGCCAGACAGAAACAAACAACACTCACCCACCCTGCTCTTGCCGTCCCCCTGGTATTGCCACAACACTAATATAGTAGTTTCCCCTTAGGCAAAAAAAGTTTAAGCATGACAACGGATCTCTCACACATTTTTATTATGACAGTTCTGCTCCTCCACTTACATGTGAGTTTGTTGTAGGGACAGAAACCAGCCTTCCAAATGCAAACAACCTTATTAATAATAAAATATGTGAAGGTTTATTTAAATATCACAGAGAGTGCTTAAACTCCTTATACGTATATAGGGTAATGCTGGAGATTGATAAAATAGTCCTCCTGTTGGTTTTGAATGGAAAGGGCATTCAGATAATTAATGTCACTGTTAAAAGACGAAAAGATAATAATAATAATAATAATAATAATAATAATAATAATAATAATGATAAATCGTATTACTATTTTTGTTATTATTATATTAATTACTATGAATATCATTTTTTAGTAGTACTAGATATACAACTGTCAACACTCAACCCTTCCCCCATTCATAGGCTGTTAGTCTACATAAACCCTATGCTATGCTATAACCCTATGGTTCTTAATTACTCCTGCTAAGTTTAGTAAGTGCCTTACATGTGTATTTGTCTGAATCACTGAATGATAAAGCAAAAAATAAAACCTGATGGGTTTCATACTCAAAGGATTCAGTATTATTTCTAAAATGAATAGAATATAACAATAAAAAGGTTGGAGATTGGTTCTATTTTGGGACTGACAAATATGACATGAGAGAAATGTAGAAACATATGATCCTGACTTCACGGTGTATATTCATTGAGTCAGTCACCACATTTTAGCTTTGTGTACCAGGCCTAAATGTTGTGCAGCACAGGAATTCACAATGTACAGATCACTAAATGGTAGGAGTGCTAAAAAATAAAGAAAGATTTTTTAGAATTACATCAATTGCACGAATTCAGTGCTCCAATTGAAGGGGAACAGCCTTCCCTTGTTTACAGAAAGGTACAAATATTTCCCCTTGTTAGACTAGGGCTCAGACTGAGGGTGTGAAACTGCATTCTATTTGGTAACAAATAAATACAATCCTAATCCTTATTATGTGATGTATAAAAGGATGAAGAAAACAAAAAAGCATATGTATGTATATTACAGGTGTATTGCAGTGCCAACTAATTTTGTAGATGTGTTGTAATTTAGATGTTCCAGATTTATATAATTTGATAATTGCGGGACAGTAACAAACATTGGTTTCTTACCTAACTGAAGAAGTCAAATAGTTTCAGTATGTCTCTAAAGACTTTTCTATTGAAAAAGTAAGGTAAGCAAAACCTGTATAAAATATAATGGAAATAATGGAAATTCATGTGAAAAGATTATTCTTATTGATTTAATCTCACAATCCTAAAGTTAACTATGCTTAAAATAAAACGTTTGTCAGTAACTCGACTGTAGACTAGAATTTAAGAAGAGTTTTGTTTTATTTAGATCAGTATACCTGCCAGATTTGTCTCTCTAAACTGATTCTTAATTCTAAAGTGATTGTATTTCTTCACATGTTCCAAGTATGTATGTTGCATGGTACGATACATACACTGAGTGGCCACTTTATTGGGTACACTTCCATGAAATAGATTATGCAGTCATTGTTCAGACGATGCTATCGCAAGCAGATAGGCAGGTAGCTAGGGATTCTGTGTGTGTGCAATTCAGCAGGAGAATGGGCAAGACAAAAGATTTAAGCATCTTTGAACAGGGAACGACAGTTGGCATCACACACACCAACCGGTATGTTAGAAACAGTTTGTCACAAAACATTGTCAAGGATGTATAGAGTATGTTCCACCCTATATAAAACATCCAGCCAATGGCAGTCCTGTGGTCAGAAACAGCTTATTGATTAAAGAGGCCGACAGAGGGTGACACAACTTGAATTTGAGTAACAAAAATATGAGCTTTGCCGATACCATTAAATTAGTAATAACCTTAAACTGATTTATATCTCCAGTATTGGGCACTTGCATTCCTGTGTAATTTGTAGACTTTCCCTTGTTATGTTTTTACAATTTAATTTACTGGATATAACAATGTTTGCAGTAAATTGGATAAGCAGTGCAAAAGTTCACTCTCACTTATCACCATCTGACCAGTTTAAGAGAAGAACAAAAAATAATAACATTCAGAATAGCTCTTAAAGTGAACCACTGCAATAGTCAGGTCTTGCGCACTCCCCTAAGTACAACAAACACTATAAAAGGAATGAATGTTATGAACTGGGAAATTCTTTGTAGTCCAGACACTAAAAAGTAATGTATGCTGCCACTGTCACATTAATTACCCTGCTCCTTCCATGGCGTTGGCAAAATAGGATTTGAAATGGCAACACAGTACTAAACTATACAGAGCTATGATAGGAATATAAAGTAATTTGAAAAAGTGAAAACTTTATAAGTGAAACGTGAGCCAAAACAGAGCTACTGCAAAATCAGTGTGGCTGTTGTGTCAGCTTCTGTCCCTGTGCCATGGACTTTCCCGGTGGACAAAAAAGGATCTGTGGTGGGCTGATACTACTCCATCTCTGCTGATTTTTCACACACAGACCCCTGTATTAAACTGACCACCAACAAAAGTTATTTTATTTCAGCGTCAACCTGGACTCACAGAAAGCTGCTCAGGAGCTCTGTTAATGTTAAAGAGAGAGAGAGAAAATGTTTTGCCTCAGGAGCAAGACATACACTGGGCTCAAGGGTTAGGTTAAAAACCACCACTGTGTCATTTAAAGCTACAGTATTAGTGTTTTGCTTGTTTTTATGTGTTCTAATCATTGAGCTTCAAGGATAACAGTATTTATTTACTTATTTGTTCATTTGTTTGTTTTACCTTGAACTGTTTATTGTATTTTATCTCCTGGGTGCATAGTATTATTAGTGGACCATATCATGAGATATAAATAAGGAGTCATACAAAACTGATGTGATTCAGTGAAGCTGAATACAAGACCTTGTTTCCTGTTCTAAAGTGGACAAACAAATATGTTATAGTACCAGAAAGACTACCTTATATGTTCCCCTCTGGGCCAATGTTTTACACTAAAAGAGTGTATGCCTACAATATCAGCAGCCTAAAATGAGCTGTAGTAGTGTGTGTCTCTGATATTATCAAGGTGTTTGGAGGCTTAAGTGAGCTGATTAATGACAACATTTTATAGTTTTCTTCAGACTTTCTAAAGTATATCCAAAAAAGCCAACATTAGCATGAAGCAGAGGTAGTGGCTTTATGAATGGGCTAGTCATTGAGCTACCTGAGCTTGTTTACAAAGTGAATATAATCATAACGTGAGGCACATTTTATCTGAGGGATAATTATGTAATCAGTCTTTTTATTTAGAACCTATATAAATCAAGTCAAAATTTTAGGAAAGCAACAAACTAATTTTAGCTCTTATAACATTGGACAGTGTTAAAGAAATTAGCATTGAGAAATATTTTGTAGTGGTTTTCATAATTTTTTTTGTGTGTGTGTGGATTGTTAAATCTTTTTCCTAGTCGCCAATTGGAATGGAAATTGATTAATCGTTTTTGGATAAGAGATTATATAATTTTGATAATGGTTTCTTAGAGAGGGTTAATTTGTTGATTGTTTCTATAAAGGGGGGGGGGATTGATAGTATTTTTTATTTGGAGATATTGGAGATATTGTTCTTTACCGATACCAAACTTCCATTCCAAATCATTGAATGCGAGGAGGTTATTATTATCTGAAGACTATTGGCGTTTTATTAACCAGGAAGTCAGGATTAAACCATATTGGGGTGAATGTGCAGGGTGTCGTGGGAGAATGAGTGATTTTGTTAATTTTCCACCAAGCTGTCAGGGTTGTGGAGATTACAGTGTTTTTAAAGCAGTTATGACATTCAACAGTTGGGCTTAGGAAAGGTAAGTCGTTAATTGAAATTTCTTTGCTTACAAACTGTTCAATTTATATCCATGGATTGATCTGTTTATTTGAGTATAGCCATTTTGTAATATATTGTAGTTGGTTAGCCAGGTAGTAATGATAAAAATGTGGTGCATCCAGACCTCCTTGTAGTTTACTTTTATGTAGTGTGGTTAACTTAATCTGAGGTTTTTTATTCTTCCAGTAAAATGTAGTAATTACTGAATCTAAAATTTGAAACCAATTGGTTGTTGGTTGTACTGGGACCATAGTGAAGAGATAGTTAATCTTGGGTAGAATAGACATTTTAACTGTTGTAATTCTGCCAATAATAGAGAGTGGTAAATTCATCCATCCATCCATCTTCTATGATTTTTATAAGTGGAGTGAAATTGAGACGGCATAAGTCTGACAAATTGGTGGAGATATTGATGCCAAAGTATTTGATATTGCCAGTGGTGAATGGAAGAACAGGCGTTTGGGCTTTTAATTTTGGTATAATTGTTCATTTAAGGCTTCTAATGTGGTATCTGAACATTGTTAATCACCCAATTGTATAACTAGGAATGGTTACATAAGTGCAAAATTCATAACCCAGAATAGTTCAATCAAAAACATGTATATTGTGTGGTACCTGTGTATTCAGGAATATTCTACCAATCACCTGGTTGGTTTTGCCTACATTTCAAAAATATTTGAACAATCTGAGTCTACTTTAAATGTTATGACCAACTGAACTGTTTGAATATGACTACAACAAGAATCAAACTTGATAGAATTTGGGGTAAAGAGGAAGTTTATTGTCCAGAAGGTAAAATTGATCTTAATTAATATTTTAACCCCCAAAATGTTTTTCCCCAAATACAAATTTGAAATCCATGACAGTCCTGCACACAAGAGCAGTCAATGTTGAGGAAAAATAATAGCATTGTATCTCCACCTAGTGGACTTGCACAATATTTGACAGATTAGTTGGTATAGGCAGCATTTTATGAACTTGGATAAAACCTGAATATTTTAAAATACAATCCCAGAACCTTTGGATTAGTAATTGTAATTGTTCCAGTTTCTGAATTGAAATGTCTGAACTGAGAACTTAACAGAACTAAAATCACTCAATTGGGTTTTATTTTATTCTCAGCTCGTAAACAGGATAAATCATTCAGATAATGGTTTGCTTAAGTTACTGAAGAGCTCAGCTGGAACAAAAACCAGAGGACACAGGGGTACTTCACAACCAGGGTGGAGATACATGGCGCTAGTGACCACTACCAGTGAGAGGAAGGTTCATGAAGCTTCTGGAACTCCCAGTGGGAAGATATAAATGTTGGGAGCATTGCCTGCTCAAAATAAACTATATTTGCTTTATTAATTATTGTCAGGTTTTACACAACTAAAGATAGCTCAAGCAAGGCTTTTATATGACCAATAACTCAGCTGGGACAAAAAACAAAAGACAGAAGGGCACTTCAGTGACAAGGGTTAAAAACCACCACTCGAGACTAATGTAATAATTTAAATGATTTATTTTAAGTAATTATATTACTCATGATGTATCTGAATATACACTTTCCTCACATCCAGCAAAAAGATTAATTCAAGGAGAGACTTTAAAAATGTCCAGTCTAGGGGATGATGGAGCTAATGGTATCCCAACCCAAAATTTCTGCCAACTGTATGACCAGATTAAGCCGTATTTTTTTTTGTTTTATTGCCTGTTAGTTGAGATGTAAACAGGTGCGGAAGAAGATGGTGATTCTCACACAGTGCCTCTGACTGGGAAATGTTGTCATTTATAGCAGCAACATAACACCTTCCACCTGAAATTCTTTATCGGTTTTCTTTGCTTTCTGTTTGGCTGTGCTCTGTTGCAGGCTGCAGTCCTGACCTGTAGTTCCTCACCTCAGGCTCAGGCAGCTGGTTACACTTGTGATTTTCTTTAACAAGCCGACACACAGCAAACTTGTAACTGTTTCTACAATACATTTTCAAAATAAGCACTAGGTGGCAGGCTTGGTTAGTTACCATTGGTAACATGCAAAATGATTGATGGACAGTTTTCTGGCCGGGTGGGTAATGACTGATTTCTTGAAATAATCATTGTTAAAAAAAAATATATATAATTCTCTATAGCAACTTGAGGTAACAGGACTATTTATTTGATTGATTTTCTACTAGTCTTTGTAGGTTTATTATATTGAACTGGAATGGTGTTTATAGCTAAATTTCAACAAATAAAGAAATGAAGCCAATTTTCTGAATTTATGATCTGTTAAGAACAAGCCCAAGCACTAGATGACTGATTTAGCCTATTTTTTATTTGATTATCTTTAAAATGTAAAGCTTTGCATCAATTGGCAAATAAATAAAACATTTTCATAAATGGTAGTCAATAAATCAAAGCCCTTGTACTGTTTTGTATTCCTGTATTAAATCATGTAATTGTGCAGACATTACAACTTCTTCTGCTTTTGGTTTTCTTTTCCAGAATCTCAAACAATATTGAAGATTTCATTTTCCAGAAAGCAAGGTCAAACATATATGCATCAAGTTGCCATATGCCCTAAACCTGATACTGTATTTATCTAATAAGATGGGTTATCAGAGGAAGAGGGGTAAGAATATACATTGTTCCTCACTGATTAAGGAAAAAACAATCATATGTGTGTTAGTGTGCCCACACTAACCTGACTATGCCACCTCAGTTTATATCAAGTGTGGAGCTAGCTCCACCCAATACTTTACCCCGGAGCAGGCTCGATTGGGAACCTTGTACAAAACAGGCACGTATAAAGAATGCACAGGTGAATTGTGTATTTTACACACACAAGTTCCAGGGCAGGGCACGTTGCACCTGGGAGCATATGATACAAGCAGCAATAACAGGGAATGTACATATATATAAAACCTAAACTAGCACAAGCAGCACACCAGGCCCCGCCTCCCCCACACCATGACACTCCACTGCTGGCACACCGCGCTGCTGAGTTGGAGGGGTCTGTCTGCCCCATCCCTGGATGGAAGCAACAGACAGGCTGCTGGGGAGGAGGATCACCCTCTCCCAGCCCACACACGAGCTCAGAGCTGGAGGTGGAGCTCATGGAGAAAGAGCTGGCCTCGGCCACCCCTCTCCCTACATTGAGCGACGACACTCCCCCTGCTCCTGCGGGACAGGAACGGGAGTTCTGGGCTGTGACACAGAGGGCCGTGGTGCGTCTCCAGATCCCCGGGCCCCCTGATCCTGCCCCGCCTCGCTCCAGGTTCGAGAGAGGTCACCGCTTGCAGTGGCCCACACAAGCACTCCTGCAACCCTTGACAAGCTGAGAGCGACCTGGGACCATTCAGCAACATCTCCTGCCCAAGAACAGGCAGGGGAGGCTTATGCAAGGACCTAGGGTGCAGCTGAAGCGGGCCTGGTGGACTTCCCGCGGGTGAACTCTTTCATCGCTGTGCCTCCTAATGGCAGCATCACAAACCCTCCCCCTTGGCCTCCTCTAATTGAGGCTGCTGTAGTGGTGATTCAGGTCTTTACGGATGCATCGAACATACCAAGTCTGCCACGGAGTGGTGATGACGACAGGTGCTCCAAACGAGGTTGGGTAGCGGACCCCCCAGTTTCGTAATGGTGCCTCCACCCACTTGTGATACAGCCTTGGAGCCGATACAGCAGAGCGGAAGTGGATCTCTTTGCCTCGTCCAAGTCCACCCACTGTCCACTATGGTTCTCTGTCCTAGACCGCTCAGGAACCCTAGGGATCAACACACTAACTCACACGTGGCCACGTATTCACACTCTACGTATTCCCACTGTTCCCCCTTCTACCGGTGGTCTTGGAGAAGATCAGGTGAGATCAAGTGACAGTTCTGCTTGTAGCACCCTGGTGGCCTCGCAGATTCTGGTTCGCAGACCTGATGACCCTCCTGAACGGAGAGCCTTGGCAGTTCCCAGTGCAAGCGGACTTCTTATCCCAGGTGCAGGGTATGCTCTGGCACCCCAGCCCGGGCCTGCTCCAGCTCTGGGCCTGGTCGCTGAGTGGGATTGCTTGATAGCCTGGGGTCTGTTGGACGCGGTAGTGGCCACTATTCAGTTGGCGAGAGCTCCCTCTACGATGTTGCAGTACTCTACCACTGATGGATGTTTCACACTTGGTGCCAAGACAGAGGTCATGACCCAGTTAATTGCCCCATTCTGGTCATATTATAATTTTTACAGGAGCTGTTGGACCAGGGCAGGTCTTGCAGTTTCTGAAGGGAGCTTGGTGGCTACGGCCTCCTTGCACCCCTTCACTGCCCGAATGGCGCCTTGATGTAGTGCTGGACACACTTTCCCAAGACCCTTTTGAGCCACTGAACACAGCTGAGCTGAAGCTAGCTGGCAATCAACTCTGCAAAACACGTGAGTGAGTTACATGCCCTGTCCTGTCTGTTTTGCAGGAGATGGCTGCAGGGTCACACTACGGCCTAACCCTGTGTTCCTCCGAAAAGTACTGTCTCCTTTTCATGTCAACAGGCCTACTGAGTTGATGATGGCTTTCAATCCTCCTCCCTTCTCTTCAGAGCAGGAGAGTCAGATTTACCTGCTCTGCCCTGTACAGGCCCTCGGGTGCTATTTGGAATGCAATAAGGACATTCAGCGCTTGGACAAACTGTTTGTTGGTCCCTTTTTCAAGGTACCCCCTTGGCAGACATTTGTGCGGCTGAAGCTTGGGCTCGCCACTCACATTTGTCCGATTCTACAGGTTGGACATGACGGGACTGGTTTCCATTGGCTTCAGTCGAGCCCCAGTAGCTTGCGGGCTCTGGCTCCTGGGGCCGATTACACTAAATAGGTTTTACTTTAAGTATTGTAATTTTTGTGTAGAACTTAAAAAAAAAAATGGCTGCTTGTAAAGTAAAAAGGTAAATTTCACTGAAGATGAAAACTTGCGATAGTTGAGCAACTAATCATAAGAAAATGGGTAATTTTGGGGGAAAATGCTGACAAAAATAAAGCCTGGAATCAAATAACACTAAATGCAAATGCCATAAACCCACCGTAGTACACACTGTAAATGTAATTGTTTTTAAAAGTACATAGTTTTACTCCACTGTTTATTTTTAGTTTAAATACAGTACAATCAATAATAGAAAGTATATACTATGTTTTCATAGAAACGAGCAGGGAAAACCATGCCATGGCATCCTGAGGATTCCGTGCAACTGCAGTAGGATTTCTTTAAAAGCAACAGTGTGTTCAGCAAGTTGTTTTTACCTCAATATAAAAGTACTTTAAAAAGAAAATGCAGGTGTACATACTACTCACTGACATCTACCTTTTAATAAGCACGTTGAGGGGGGCAAACACTTCCTGCTTTTGCTCATTACATTTCATAACCCTCTAGTTACCGTCGGTGCTAACCTACCCATAGAGACAAACCTCACTGTGCTCACATTATCTGATATAGTAGTTGAAACACTATTTATATAAAAAATACATGACGAAATACAACTACATCACATAACATGCATATGGTTTTTGAGTGGTGTTTAATGTAAATACTAATTTTAGCATAGGCCTATTTGTATAGTTACAATGATTGATATATATTGCTTATTTGTTAACAGCTGTTTTACCGACTAAACAACAACAGGAAATTTACTTATTTAATTGCAGATTCTGAAGATGTCGGCCCAAGATGGACGCTTCCAGGCTAATCTTTGTTGTGCTTGCTTTTTCAGAATACAAACAACTACAGAACAAATATGAAGTCCACCTAACAAATATCATGGAAGAAGAAAGGAGACGCAGAAGGTAGGTTGTTTTTCATGTATTTCATGGTGTGAAAAATGCCATGACTGCGTTTTAATCGGTAATTTTGTAACCAGTACACAAAGGGCGAGGGCTCGTTGTAATATATATATATTATTCCATTTAACATTTATGATATAATTTTAGTCTGCTACATGAGATATGTATAACGTATGTTGTATTAAATGTGCTTAAGAATTCAAATAAGAAAACTTCACTCATCTTGAATGAACTTTGTGTAGCCAGAGCCCTTCAAATTAAAAGTAAAAATAATATAGTGATGTGATTGTAATATTTAAATGTCAGATATTCTTTACTTAAATACAGTTTTTCTCTGACTTAGGATGCTGATATTCTCTGTGCTGCGGTCAACACAGCGACTCATCCTGAAGACTGGAACAGAGTGGGAAGTCATGCTGAAAATGGATGACTACACTTTTGCACGCCATTTCAGGGTCCCCAAGCCACAGTTTGAATATCTCCTGATGAAATTGCAGGAAAATGGTATAGAAAAAGAACATAGTCAAGGTCTACCACCAGTCCCTGTGACAAAGAAGGTGCTGATGTTTCTGTGGTACATGGCCAACCAAAACAGCTTTAGGGAGATATCAGACAAGTTTGATGTGTCACAGTCATCATCACACAGGATCATTCTAGTAGTTCTCATCATCATTTGTACAATGGGAACAACTTTCATCTCCTGGCCAAATACCTGTGAGAAAGCAGCATCTGCTGCTGCTTTCCACCATCTCTACACATAAGAGGAGGAGACTACATGAATAGAAAATCATTCTACTCTGTCCTCCTTCAGGGTATTGTAGATGAGAGGGGGCGATTCATTGTCATTTTTGCTGAACAACCAGGCAGGGTTCATGATGCCGGAATGCTGAGGGCCCCCAACTTTAATACAATATGGCAGGAGTAGATGGGAGAGTATAGCTTGCTGGTATACATACATTGGCCAGGCCTTCCCATTTGTCATCAGTCCAAAGCGTGACAATGGGGCTCTTACTGAAGCAGACCAGCTGCAGAACTTCAAGATCAGCCGAGGGAGGGTGGTTGTTGAGCAAGCCTTCGTAAGGATGAAGTGCAAGTGAAGATGTCTTCAAGATCTGCAGAACACATGAATAGCTGGTGATGATAACAATGGCAGCCTGTTTTTTACACAATATGTACATTGGTGCTTCAGAGATATGTCAAGAACACCTACATGGCTGCCCAAGGCAGGGAGATCGAAAATGAGTCGGTTATCCTCTATGTTAAATGCTTAGAGTTTTCACAGAATGCCATGCTATTAAATGCTGTACCCTGATCAAAGGATTGATTCACAATTGTTTTAAATCAAAATTATATATAGTGGATTTATTCAGGTTATAAATGTAGATTTCAAACTGTCTAGTATTTGAATGTGTTGTTTTAATATTGTTTTATATTTTCACTTTTTTAACAGCATTAGTTGCTGACTCCTTCACTTTAAAAATGCAAATAACCTTCAGTAAAAAAATGAATTAATTGCAGCCTTGCCTCTTGGGTTTATTTTCCGCAAACTGGTCTAAGGTCTTTATTGTACGAACATTACAGGGAAAATCCAAACAATAATTTGCTATCACAATACAAATAATCTGACACAAAGTAAAAATATGACTTTCTTTATTTGTGTGCAAAATGTATAAAAACATTTAAGTACTTTGATGCAAAAACAGTGCAAAACAGTTCATGACACATAAACAAAAAATATCTTCCAAATGGCACAGTTAAACTTCAAAACATAGTGATACATACACTCACCTAAAGGACTATTAGGAACACCATACTAATACTGTGTTTGACCCCCTTTCGCCTTCAGAACTGCCTTAATTCTACGTGGCACTGATTCAACAAGGTGCTGAAAGCATTCTTTAGAAATGTTGGCCCATATTGATAGGATAGCATCTTGCAGTTGATGGAGATTTGTGGGATGCACATCCAGGGCACGAAGCTCCCGTTCCACCACATCCCAAAGATGCTCTATTGGGTTGAGATCTGGTGACTGTGGGGGCCAGTTTAGTACAGTGAACTCATTGTCATGTTCAAGAAACCAATTTGAAATGATTCGACCTTTGTGACATGGTGCATTATCCTGCTGGAAGTAGCCATCAGAGGATGGGTACATGGTGGTCATAAAGGGATGGACATGGTCAGAAACAATGCTCAGGTAGGCCGTGGCATTTAAACGATGCCCAATTGGCACTAAGGGGCCTAAAGTGTGCCAAGAAAACATCCCCCACACCATTACACCACCACCACCAGCCTGCACAGTGGTAACAAGGCATGATGGATCCATGTTCTCATTCTGTTTACGCCAAATTCTGACTCTACCATCTGAATGTCTCAACAGAAATCGAGACTCATCAGACAAGGCAACATTTTTCCAGTCTTCAACTGTCCAATTTTGGTGAGCTTGTGCAAATTGTAGCCTCTTTTTCCTATTTGTAGTGAAGATGAGTGGTACCTGGTGGGGTCTTCTGCTGTTGTAGCCCATCCGCCTCAAGGTTGTACGTGTATGCTTTGCTGCATACCTCGGCTCTTCTATCAGCTTGAATCAGTCGGCCCATTCTCCTCTGACCTCTAGCATCAACAAGGCATTTTCGCCCACAGGACTACCGCATACTGGATGTTTTTCCCTTTTCACACCATTCTTTGTAAACCCTAGAAATGGTTGTGCGTGAAAATCCCAGTAACTGAGCAGATTGTGAAATACTCAGACCGGCCCGTCTGGCACCAACAACCATGCCACGCTCAAAATTGCTTAAATCACCTTTCTTTCCCATTCAGACATTCAGTTTGGAGTTCAGGAGATTGTCTTGACCAGGACCACACCCCTAAATGCATTGAAGCAACTGCCATGTGATTGGTTGTTTAGATAATTGCATTAATGAGAAATTGAACAGGTGTTCCTAATAATCCTTTAGGTGAGTGTATAACACACATTACAGTTTGTCTTAAGATCTTAAAAAAATTACTTTCCTATTGCACATTACCAACTTCAAATGACAAATGATTACAGTTTGTCCAACAACTTTGTCATCAGAGCCTCAAAACCCTGCTGAACAGACCTTAGTTGTGCTAGAGTCTCCTCATGATGCCGTTGACTGGCTTCTTTTGAGTCCTGCAAAAGTTGCATCAATTCACAGTCCACACTTCGACGCTTACGAGGAGGTGTTGGTGTGGAAGTTGGTGGTGTTGTTTGGCACAATGCAGTGACACTGTTGCAATGTCCTAATGCTTCAGGTCTGTGCACCTCTAGACCCACTGATGTGCCAACAACAGGGAAGACCACATCATGCTGCCCTCCCAGAAGGTCATCCATTTCCGAATAAAACTAGAAGCGGATGGTCCCCTTCCCTGTAGTTTTATTGTTATCTTTTTAATTTTTGTAGGCATCTACAAGTGTATTCCACTTCCTGGCCACCTTGTCAGGGCAGAAAGACTGCATGAAATGGCTGGCCAACATATCTGCAGCATCTCTCCATAGATGTTTTTTTATTGAACTTTGCAGATTTAACCCATGCATTCAGCTCTTTCACAGTTTTGGGGAGTACTTCACCTACACTCTCGATGTGCTGCCGCATAAGGTTGATCAAAAAAAAAGTTTGGTCTTTGCTGAAGCCCTCATTTGCTGGCATTGGCACGGGTGAGGGTGATGGTGATGTGCTGGATGCCGCATCACTGTTCTGCTGGAAGCTTTCTAAAACACACATAAAAGCAACAGGTTAGCATGCACAACATTATTAACATTATTACTATTTTTTACTATTATTTGTATTATTGTTATCTAACCTGTTATGGTGTGCAAGTCTTCAGCTTCAACCATGTTTATCATGATTGTCAGGTCCTCATTCAAGTAGTATGTGGTGTGGTCTGCTGCCCTCTGGTACAAGGGACCAGGGAATGGAGTGCTCCTCTGGGGATCCATGAACATGTTCATGTTGCTGTCAAAATATACTAGAAAAAAAGCATACACTGTTAACATCACAGCCGTAGTGCTTTGGGTTAGTTAATTCACTAGTTCATTTACAACATATACACCGATCAGCCATAACATTATGACCACCTGCATTATATTGTGTAGGTCCCCCTTTTGCCGCCAAAACAGCCCTGACCCGTCGAGGCATGGACTCCACTAGACCTCTGAAGGTGTGCTGTGGTATCTGGCACCAAGACGTTAGCAGCAGATCCTTTAAGTCCTGTAAGTTGTGAGGTGGGGTCTCCATGGATCGGACTTGTTTGTCCAGCACATCCCACAGATGCTCGATTGGATTGAGATCTGGGGAATTTGGAGGCCAAGTCAACACCTTGAACTCGTGATTCATCAGACCAGGCCACATTCTTCCATTGCTCCGTGGTCCAGTTCTGATGCTCACGTGCCCATTGTAGGCGCTTTCGGCAGTGGACAGGGGTCAGCATGGGCACCCTGACTGGTCTGTGGCTACGCAGACCCATATACAACAAACTGCAATGCACTGTGTGTTCTGACACCTTTCTATCAGAACCAGGATTCACTTTTTCAGCAATTTGAGCTACAGTAGCTCGTCTGTTGGATCGGACCACACGGGCCAGCCTTCGCTCCCCACATGCATCAATGAGCCTTGGCCGCCCATGACCCTGTCGCCGGTTCACCGCTTTTCCTTCCTTGGACCACTTTTGATAGGTACTGACCACTGCAGACTGGGAACACCCCACAAGAGCTGCAGTTTTGGAGATGCTCTGACCCTGTCGTCTAGCCATCACAATGTGGCCCTTGTCAAAGTCGCTCAGATCCTTACGCTTGCCCATTTTTCCTGCTTCTAACACATCAACTTTGATGTTCACTTGCTGCCTAGTATATGCCACCCACTGACAGGTGCCATGATAACAAGATTATCAGTGTTTTTCACTTCACCTGTCAGTGGTCATAATGTTATGGCTGATCGGTGTATTTGTTCATTTAAATGAATAAACATGAACAAACGCCTCTCCATGTTCAAAAAGTCAATCACAGATAAATTGTGCACAATTTCAAAACCTTTTTCCAGTGGTGGAAGTAATTAGATCCTGTGCTTAAGTGAAAGTCACAATACCACAGTGTAACAATGTTCTGTTACAAAAAAACACACTTGTACACACAAGTATTAGCATCAGAATTTACATAAAGTACCTAAAGTAAATGTAGTCATTATGCAAAATGCTGGGTAGCTAATAGCACAGTTTATTTGTTGATCTTTATTTTGATCTTGATCTGTGATTGCATGGAGGGTGCTGTTTCCTGTTTCCTGCACCCCACAATTTTTATACAATTGTTATTGTAGGAATATAGATAAACATAATAGAAACTTTCAAGCATTTCACGTCTTACTAGATTCAAGACTTTACCACTTCCCTTCATCACTGTCCACTGTTCAAAATTAATGTTGCAAACTGAGGGCAAAGAGGATTGAGTAATTCAGGGCGGGGGGTCTGGGGGTCCCCCAGAAGATTTTGACAACAGGAGACCTGAAATGCGTGATTCTGAGTCATTTCGAAGTAAAAAAAAACTCAGCTCAAAAACTCTATGAAATCAGGCAGATCTGGGCTGCATCCCAAATCACACACTTGTTCCCTCGTTCTCTTCCCTTGCGGGGTGGAAGTACTACGGTGGCCATCTTACGGGGTGTCCCAAACCCTTAGGGAGCGAGTGAAGGAGCCTAATCGAGCCGTTTGTCCTTCAATGCTCCATTCGACGGAGTGAAAAAAGAGCGCACTGATGCGGAAGTGTTTTAGCGCTGAAGTCCCAGAACTCTTTGCGTTAAAGGCAGAGACATGTCAACTGGGAAAATATGGCAGCGGCGGGTGAATATAAATGTAATGTTAGCTAGACAGTTGTAGAAATTGTTAAATTATGTATCAAGGAAATAATACATAGATAGATAAAATAAAATGATTATATAATCATGATTTAAATATACGATTAGAAAGTTAAACCAAAAAATAATTTAACTATCATTAACTATCATTGAATTAATTACTGAAGTAGTATCCTATAAAACTAGGAGGTGATATTAACGAACAGTGTATTTCAAAATTATTATTATTACTATTTTAATTAAATAGAAATACAAGAAAAGACTGTGTAGGTACTTTTTCGGTCAAGGTCAAAGGCAAAGGCGCTGAATACTGACGCTGAAGTGTGTCCCATTGAGCGCTTTAAGCGTCACCCTACACCTACACCCTCAAGTGCACACTCTGTGACGTAAGCACAATGTTACGCAAAGGGATGCGATTTGGGACGCAGCCATTGGACATCCATATTAATACATAACATCCTATTGGCTAATAACCAGGAATGGCTGCTACTAGGTTCCACACTATAACAAGCACTGAGTGCAACAAACCTCTGTAACAATTAAAAAGACAAACATTATATATATATATATATATATATATATATATATATATATATATACATATATACATATGTTAATTACAATTATTCTCGCGGTCCGGATTTGGCCCGCGGCCGCTATTGACTACCCCTGGGTTACTGCGTTGCATTTAGATGAGATTTTACGTGCCCCAATAAAAGGGGTATAGCGATGCCCATGGGCCCGAGTATGGAGGGTGATCAGTTCCAAAATTAAGATGAACATGATTATGAACATGAATATGAACATTATTATTAACATGAAGATGAAGACTATCCACCTTTACAATGAGGTGTTAAATAGGGTAAAAGTTCTACATTTTACCCTATTGCATTTATTTTAGGCTTTATATAATTTATTGTGGAGCTATAGAACACATTTACATATACAGATATATGTAGGCTATACATATACACATACATATTATACACACAGTGAGGGAAAAAAGTATTTGATCCCCTGCTGATTTTGTACGTTTGCCCACTCACAAAGAAATGATCAGTCTATAATTTTAATGGTTGGTGTATTTTAACAGTGAGAGACAGAATAACAGCAAAAAAATCCAGAAAAACACATTTCAAAAAAGTTATAAATTGATTTGCATGTTAATGAGGGAAATAAGTATTTGACCCCTTCGACCCCAACACTTCCCCAATAAGCCACCAGAGGTCATCATCCCCCAAATTCGAACCCAGCTTCTGACATCCCGCAATAACTAGCCAATCATCCAATCAACATTCCTAGCCACCATGTGCACTTCTTCCATCTGCTTTCTCCTCTCATTGGTTAACACTCCCCTATCCATCTCCTGCCTCCCTCTGCTCCACAGATATATACCCCATTGTTTCTTTCCACATTTGTGAAGTATTGATTCATTAACAGTATCATTTCTGAGCCTGGTGTTGCCAATCCATGTCCCTTTTGACCATTGTCTTGTATGTTGACCCTAGATTCTTGGATTACCCTCTTGGAACTGTTTGCCTGATCACCTGACCCCTTTTCTGCCTTCTTGACTACTCTCCTGCCTTCTCTCCATTGTTCCTGTCACCAGCTCTTGACCCCTTGTTTGCCTGACCTCTCTATACAACTCTGCAACTGGGTTCACCTCTCCTGTGCTAGGCCAGATGTCACACTAATAATATATAAATTGTATAAAGCCTAAAATAAAGTAAAATGTAGGACTTCATTTAACATCTCCCTTTATCTATAGATACCGTTTAAAATGTTTCACCAGTAGTGTAGCTAAATAGTTATTGTTCAATATATTTTGCTTCATTTTGAACTTTGAACCAATATACCACACGTCCTTCATTTATGTGTCTTGGATGTTTTTAGATGTATTTAAATACAAAAATAATAATCTACAAAGGCATATTTTTAAAACCTTTAAAAGCATGTTCTTATTATTCTGCTTGTGCATGTATAAAAGTGATACCTTACCATAAGCCAATTCCTCTGCTCACTGCTAACCAATCCAGTGCAGTGATGTCATCACTTCCTTCCACCCTGACGCACAGCAGAGCACAAGCAGGGAGAGGGTTCATGAACCTTCTGGGACCACCAGTGTGGGGATGCACTGACTGGAGAGCTAGAATAACTGACAACTGAAGGAGATTTACTGCAAATAAGGCAATCCTAGAGCAACATGATCATGGGATCTCCCCTTCTAACTTACCACCTATGTTTTCATGATTAAACGATTAGCTGTCAAAATGTTAAACAGTGGAATTGTGTCAATTTTCCCTTTTATTACTGTAGGGCAGATAGAAAATAAACGAGATAGCATGTAGCAAAAGAGGAGCAATGACTAAAAAAATGTAATGTTTTAAACAACTGGACATCTATTTCACAAAGGGTTTTTGGCTCAGTGCAAATTGTGATTTATGATACTGCTGCCATGTATGCAATAACCTTTAATTATTGTACCATTTGCTTAAGCATTAATAATCCATTCATAATAAAACATCAATTATAGTGGATTGTGTTTTACAGCTAATGTGGTTCTGTAGCTATATATTTAGTAAACAGGAAACCACATTATACATTCTGTTCCTGCTTTATACAAACTCAGTTGGGTCTTTGTTTTGTAGTATGTGGTGTTTTTCATGAAATCATTTTGTAGAACTAAACAAATACTTGCAGTGTATCACATGTAATTCATTCAAGTGTTCTTAGCAATTAGTGCGAAGTGAAGAAAATGTTTTGACAAGGGATTTTTTAGTACAACTTAATAGTGTGTACCTAATAAGATGATGCAGCTGATGGCTTACATACATTCACTGTGAACTTTATTTAGGGTAGCTGTTGTAACAGAGAAAAAAATATTAGTTTATAGTTGATTGGAGTTTACATTTCTTTTCTACAGTGTATGTGACCACAGATTCAATTGGTGTGTTATTGCTTATTCACTTTTAATCTTGTCTAAAATCTTTACAAGATCACTTCCCAAAGGCATTGCACTATATTGAAATTATTTTATAGAATACCAGCCTTAATGAAAAACTGGAAATCCTGGAAACCAAGTTCCCTTCAGAGCATGTTTTTCCTTCCTAAAGCAAACTAAGCTAATCAATGTACAAGAAAAGTAAGCCAATTGTACATATCATTAAACTGCATGTTTTAATGATTTTTTAAACAATTTTATTGCTTTTGTTGGTTTTAAAGAAAAAGGTTTCAGACTTGAAAACAATGCGTTTTGGGTATTTTGGTTAGTTGGTTACTAAAATCACCTGTTTGGTATAGAATTAGTGAAGGAAAAGAGACCCCCGTGCTTAGAATAAATGTTGAAATTAAGAAAATATATAGTATAATACAATATGATGTGTAGACCAAATTAATTATATATTCAAATTAGCAAGAGGATCCACACTTTGTTTTTTTCCAAAAATTGTGCATTTAATAAATTCTTAGTAAAACAATTTGTATTGTTTAAATAAAATGACACCTGAGGTATATTTTCAGTCATCCCCCCAACAAAAAAAACTACTAAACTTAAATCTGGTACACATGCCAGGATTTTGTCACAACTAAGATGTAAAACAAATCAAAAAGAAAAACACCAAACAAAACATCATGTTTGGCATTTTTCCTATAATCTTCCAGCCAATCTGTAAAGGTGGAGACTAGATTTAAGGTATAATATAGTAACTCTTCTCAGCACATTAAAGATGTTAAGGTCTTTTTGCCTGGATCCATGCAGGCTGCATCAATTGGAGAATTCAGTCTGTGTACTGCAGTCAGTAACTGGTTTGGACCCAGAGAAGTCTTTGGACAGGACTGCCTTGGCCAGGAGACTGAGTGTGGCTGAAATGTTGTGATTCACGGTCATCTGCTCCATCTGAAACTGTTCACAACTGGTCTTCTGCACGAGGGCTCTACTCATCTCACCCACTTGCTCCGTCAGCTTTCCTATCTGATGGGCCAGTAAACCAACCTGGTTGCCAAGCGAAATGAAATGAGGGTTGTTATCCTGCTCGTCAAAGTTGAGGCCCTTAAACACTGCGTCACTGGGCTGTGGCGTATACAGAAACTCAGGTTGTGGTTCCTTTTTCACCTGCACGGTGCCGGTGTCAAGGCTCTGCTGCTGATGCTGTTGCTCTGGAAGTTGTGTGCTTGGAGTGTACGGGAGGGAGCAGGGGACAGAGGTGAAGGGTGGGCCCACGATCCGGGGAGTTTCTGAGACTCTGAATTCCTCCACATAAGAAGGGTGCCCTTGGGGTGGCAGTACCAGCAACGGTCCTTGCGGGGTTTCTTCTGCTTCTTGCTTTGGCTCAGCAGGTGGAAGACGTTCTTGCGCTGTACAAAAGCAAGGAGAAATAAGAAATGTGAATATTACCACAGAAATGTTCATTGGCTAAAACTCATGCTTCACAAATCCCAAATGGGATTAAACATTACCAAGAAACAAATGCAATGGAAAAGTAAGTATATTGGTTTTAACAATAGATTAGTTATTTAACTTTTTATATTATGAAGTTGCATTTGTACTAATTATCTTTAATGACTTTGTATCAGTTTTGTTTTGTAAGTGCTAATATATTTGTATTAAGATTAATATCCCTTGAATGTATGTGTAGTGCAATAAGTCCTCTTCACCGCCATCCTTACCTTTCTTTTAAATATCTAAGAACTGATATTCCTTTTGGTATTTGTGAATAGATTTATGTTTTTCTGACCATGTTTACCTCTTAATTTGAAGTATTGTCTTTTTTTTTTTAGTGCTATACTGAATGGAAATGACAAAGCATCTGCTTGTGAGCCAGCTATAGAACAGAAAGTTTCACACTTCTACCCACCTCTAGTGTATATCATCTTTAATAGTTTACATTATCTAGTTCTTGCTTTTTGATAGTTCAAAATTGTATTTAAATAAAACATCAGCGGGTGGTTGAGACATCTAATGAATATTATTAGATTTATTTTTACATTCTGTGCAACATCACACAATTGCATCAGTCTCTTCAACCACTTATGCAATGCAATTATGTAGGGGTAGAAAGAGTATATTTACCTTCACGTGCACTGGAATCTCCATGTAATGTTTCTTCAGATTCAGTTCCACTTACATTCTCTAAGTAACAACAAAATAACAGTATATTCAGAAAACGGCTACTAATGGAAGAAATAGCTTGCACATATTCAGTTATTAATTTCCCTACTAAATTAATCTTCAAGTTAAGTTTAGCATGTATTTAAACAACTTTCTTTCTCTATAGCTATGCATCTACATTAAAACACTACTTAAGACACACTAATGAATAATTACTCATTGAGGAGACTTCAAAGAGAACTTCAAAAAACATTAAATATTATTTAAAAAAATTACAATTATCTAGAATTCTATTCATTATCTGGCCTGTGCGTTGACATGTATGGAGGATAATCATTTTGTATTTCAACATGTATTTATTTATTCATAAATAAATATGAAATGCAATGTCAAGGAAGTACAACGAAGTATTAATACTACTTATATGTTAGAAGTGATGTGCACACACAATCCCCAACAAAATACACAGTAAATTGTCAGATATGAGGAACATCAATAATGTAAAATGTAACTGATTTTAAAATATGTGTTCTGTATAATCAGTATCTTCTTGGCAGATGAGGCAGGTATGAGAAAACAAACCGGACTTCAGATTAATTGCATTCATTAAAACAAATATTTCCGTATACCACCCCAGGTTGTGTGTGTGAACGCACATTTATTGCGGATTGAAGGAGGACAGAATTGCAGATAGGTTACAGTTCTATGACAGACATGGGGTCAAATACAAAACTGAGCACCAAGTTCATATTATTATTACTTGATTTCTTAGCAGACACCCTTATCCAGGAGTAAGATATCACATCATGTTTTACATTTACCCATTCATACAGCTGGGCATATACTAGAGCAATCTAGCAAAGTCCTTTGCTCAAGGGTACAGCAGCAGTGCTTCAGAGTCCAGAGCCCTGACCACGACTCCACACTACTGCCAAATTAATAAACTCCCAATCGCGTTTAATGTCCGAGTAGCAAATAATACTGATCCTTATCGATTTCCCCTATGGCACTTCCCCTGAGCTCAACTATGACTTCACATCTTGTCTGCAATTAGCGGTGGGAATAAATACTAGTAACGATACTGACCGCTAGGCGAGCCTTGTAGTGTTTCCAGTTACAAAGACACAATTTGTGTTTTTTTCTGTCTATAGAAGCTCGTTTAAGTTCACCAGTAGACCACACGTCCAAATAGCTGTAATTTTGCATTCACAAAACTCCCTGAAATTACCGCGGTGGGTGGCAGCGTGCGTGTCCCGGCGAGCGAGCTGCGGTCGGGCCAGAGCAGCGGAGGCCTGGGCCAGCCTCTTGAGCATCTCTCTGTTGTCGCGCACGTCCGCGTCGTGCTCCAGCCGCGCCAGGCGCCTCTGCTCCCCCAGCAGCTCGTCCAGAGAGGCGCTTTCGCGCTCCAGGTGCCGCAGCGACAGCTCGTTCCTCCGGTGCTCCTTCGAGGAGCCGTGCAGCGTGGCGCTGCGGGCCAGGTTCTTCCAGTCACAGTACCCATCAGTCGTCCACACGGATTTTTTGGCTGACAGCAGCAAACAGGACCAGCAGTACAATTTGTTGCTCACAGCGCTGCCGGTCAGCCATTTATGTACCCCGTACCAGGACACCTGGAACTGCCTTGTTCTTTTCCCGTCTTTCCTTAAAACGTCCAGCACGGGTTTTATTCTGCCCTGTTTCACAATTATACGTCTCTCTTCGTCGGACCGGAGATAAAAGCCACGCTGTTTAAGATCAGTCACAATGTCACTCTCTACAGAATTCATTTTAAAAATTAAAACATACTGCCAACGATAATGTTAATGCTCCGCCTGTACTGCCGGTAACTGGACGAGGTCTCGTCGGGCCGCGGCTCCTCGCATCGCTGCTCCCGGGCCTCAGGCACTGTCTCTGGCCGCACAGCAGGTCGTGCTCCGCTCTCCCACCCTCCATCCAAACACTGTCAACTTCCGCGTTTGAGGCGCGATGCATCGTGGGAGTGTACGGAGTTCCGGTGGTGCTTTTCTCCCTCTATATAACGCAAATCCTGCCTCATTTCACGTTCAAAATATTTTTTAAAAACAATTGCATTTTTTAATACGATGCACCTGGGTAAGGTTGTATTAGAGCCACTGCTTCTTAACATTTAATCGTTATTTCAACGAACAAATGTTTTAACATGACATGAGAACGGTTTGTCTTCGGAGTGTCTGACGGCGGCACGAATATTCCTGAGCGCACAGACATACAGACACACACACATATACAGACACAAGACACAGACAGACACACACACACACACACACATATACAGACACAAGACACAGACAGACACACACACACACACACATACATACATACAGACACAAGACACAGACACAGGCTTTCAGTGCTGCTCCCTGGGGCTGCGCTTCCGGTTTCTGCAGCCTGCAGTAACTCCTCCATCAATGGATTCAACAAAACTAAACAAACTAAAATCGAACTGACGTTTTGGAATTCGGATTAAATTTAATTCTTACTGAAGCCGTGCCTCAGTTGCCTAATCTGACTCTAAAAATAAAATATCAAAATGCACCATGATACTGTAGATTGAAATAATACTTGCTTACATATTTATACGAATTGTTAACTTTAAATGTAAACTGCATCATATTTAATAAAAACTGAGGTTGACGTAGGTTCCTTCACTGCACTACAACACAAACGTGATCTGGAAATACAAGTTAACTTGAATTGATGAGACCTGCATCCCCGGTTTTTAACTTGCATCGCCTGAAGCAAAAGTGTATACAAGCGATTCAATACATAGCAACATTGATACCACTGAATGGACTGTACTTTTTATGTGTAGTTTAATTTAAACCTACACATTAACTTTTACTTACCCCATTCGATATCAAAATGAGTAATCTCCTGTCCAAATCCTTCCAAATGCAAGCTGTGGTTATTTTCGGGCAGCTGTGGCTTTTTTTTAAGCCGTCTTCTGTTATCATTTCTAGTTTTGTGCAACTCTTTTAAAATTGCATCGGATCCTGCACTCCTTCCCTGCAATCGCAGCTTTTTCACTAGCATCCTTTTCAAGTCGTCCCATTTGTGTCTGACCTGCTTGCCGCTCCGCCTGGTTTCAGACACGGAATTAACTCGCTGTGTCGTCTGTATCCAGAACAGCGTTCGCGCTCCTCTCCGTGCGCAGCCTCGATCTTCTCCAAAAAACGAATCGTAATTCCTTATTATTTCCCTAATCAGCACTTCCAGTTCCATGCCAGAAAAATTTGGATTTCTCCTTTTAGACTTGGAATCCATCTGTGTTCATCAATGCCTTTTGAAACTAACACAATGGACAAAGCTAAATGGACTGCACGATGTAACGTCTTTATTATCAACGCTTTTAGTAACATTCACTAATACTAGTAGCAATTATTATTAGAATACGTATTTCTTTTTAAATGCCAACAGGCACTTTTTCCCCGTTCAACAATGCATTTTGCGAAGCACCGCCCCCAGCAGCGTCTCTAGAGCGGAAAAGCCGCAGTTCATACTGTGCACATGTTTTGAAGCAGGCTAACCTCCAGGTAGCCCATCTACGTGCAGTTTGTTGTAGTTTGGTACGTGGTAAAATCATACCCGTTTAGTCGATTTAGAACCCCCCATTATTTATATATTATATATATATATTGTAGCAGAAACAATCACAATTTGAAAATGCAAGAACATTTCCAAAAATACGTGCATGTTGTACCGTATTTTCCCTGCATTTCGATCCATTAGAGAATCATGATGATTTGTAGTAGAATATTGTGGGATCCGTATGCTTTTGAATCTAGATTTTAAAAAGTGAACGACAGAACTATAATTAACATCTGTTTAAAGCTGTAGGTTTACTTCTACATTTTATTGACTTATTGTAGTGTGTGAATAAATAAGTTTAATAAACCAGGCATTCATAGGATGACAAATTGGCGGCTCGGAGTGAAAGGTGGTATTTTGACGTTTTTAAAAGGTTAATTTGACTCTGATGTCAACTCATTACCCACAAATGCAAAAACTGTAAAATCATGTTTCATGATGACCGTGCACATTTGGTCAGCTTATGTGCTACTGTTTGATGGCAAACGAAACAGCTGCCCAATGCTAGTAATCACTTTGCTTGAGGGACAGTTCCCTGGGACAGGCTTCATTATTCAGATTCATTTCAGAGCAAAACTGCCTCAGTCCCTTTTAATCTCAGTTATACGACCGCCTGACGCCAGGCACATCTTAAACCATTTCGAGATGAAGAAAAAAACAAAGAAAAAAACGTTTAGAGGAACATCCTGTACGATAAAAGTGGACAGGTCGAGATGCTAGTATTGTACCTGTGATTTTGAGTTGCCATAGAAAGACTGCGAAGACTCTGGCTTACATTTTAAACGATCTGACATCTAACAAACGCATGCACATCAAATGCAGTGTACGATTATACAGCTACTACTTTGTTTTCTTCGGTTTCATAACACAAGAATACAATGGGTATTAAATACTGCAGTTGTGATGCTCGTCATCTGATTTTGATACATTAAGACTGGAGAACAACAACACAAATAATCCTACAAGTCAAAATTTCACAGGAAATGTTTCAATTGACTCCAGTTACCATATGCAAATCTGCCACATTTTTATAATTGGCATTAAAGTAAATATAAAATAGGAGATATTCTGCTATTTGGAAATCTGCCCCCAAGAAAAAAATATATATACCCCATGGACTTTCTGATAGGGCAGTACCTTATGAATCATTCTACTTGAGCCTATTTATATGAAACATATTTTGGATATTTTATGTACTGTATTTTGCAGATTGAAAAGGCAGATAAATGGTGACCGATATTACACTTACTACTTTGACATCTTGTTCTTCATCTTTACTCAAGGATGTTAAGAAGAATCCTTATCCTGACCATGAGCAGGCAACATGAGGGCTTGCACAGAGCAACAGTTTAGAACTAACATTTATATTTGGTCAATAAATAAGTCTTTAGATTAATGTGCAAAGAATAACTTCTCAAAATCTCAATTATGTAATTAATATAGTCGATTTGGAAATCCCTAAAAGTCATTTTCTTACTGACCCCATCAACAATTCAGCAAGAATGCAGTAAATGCTATAACCATTTACAGTAATTGGAGAAAAAAAAAAAAGTCTCTTGCATTAATTACATCAGGAACGTGCTCTCTGTAAATTTAGCACATCTTTCTGCAGCCGTCAGCAACGAAATGGAAATACTCTAAAAGGTTTTGATTATAAACAGCAGTTGTTTGGCCTCTGGAGAGCCCAGATCTTGCCTAATGACTTGCCCATGTATGGCGTATTTTGCCTGGGCTGGGGGTCTCACTCGGATCAGGATGATCCCCTGTGGGACACAACCCATGCCAGCCGTCTTCTCAGGCTCCTTCCCTGGAACAGACAGCTGCCGTATATAAGCTGCCTACATCCAGAACAGCCAGGCACATTCTTGGGCAAGCCAGCATCAGTACCAGGCAAACATGGTGAGTTTCTATCGTGGGAGGATTTTTAACAACTTTTTCAATGACAGGAGGATATGAAAACTTGAAATTTCTTTTTTACATACTGTGTTTTGTGAAAGAAAATGGAGACAAACACTTTATGGACTTAGTCTGGCTAGGGTTTCTGTTTCCAGCTGTTTCTGGTACACATAGGCATAGTTCTGAAAACAAGTCAACATCAAATACAAACCATATAGGTATTATAGTAAGTTAACACTGCATCCCTTATTCATTTAATTTTTTTTTATTTTAAATCATTCTGGGAAATAATCGGAATTTCTACTGAACTTAAATTAGATCTGTGGAATTGTGGTATTTATGGTACTTGATAAGAGGTTCCATTAAGATTTTGTTTACGGTCTATGAAAATGAGAAACAGAATTAATGTTGTTGGATGAGTTTTGGTTTATATTAAATGCAGTGTTTAGAAGTATAAATTGGGGGAAAAACTGATTATTTGAATGTTTTCATAAGAATTGTTATATATATATATATATATATATATATATATATATATATATATATATATATATATATATATATATATATATAATTTTCCTCCTTGTATAAGAGGATCCTCATAAGCGTAACAATGCAATACAGGCTAAGAAAAAAACTAACAATTTGGAATAATCAGAGGAAAAAACAGTATTAAAGCAGAAATATAGGCCTATTCAATTCATTTTTTTAAATTGTGTGCATGATATCTGATACATGAGTTTTGGCAAGAAAAATTGCAGCAGTGTCAGTGTGTCAAATGGCATCTCTGGCTTCATTGGTTAATGATCTCTGTAATGGATTCAGGTTTCTCTATGAAATCACTTCTATTTTAAACATTTTATTTATGTGAACAACAGGGTAGAAAAGGGGTGGGATGCCAGCTATGAGTGGCAACTCAAAAACATGTTAGAGTGCATCTTGTTTTAATGCCAGACTTGGCCATTGTTGGTCATAAGTTATATATGGCTTTATTTAATTGGTCTTCATTATTTCCCTCTTCCCCCTCACAGGCTAGCAGGAAGACAAAGAAGAAGGAAGGAGGTGCCAAGCGTGCCCAGAGGGCGTCCTCCAATGTCTTCTCCATGTTTGAGCAGACACAGATCCAGGAGTTCAAGGAAGTAAGGAAATGAACCCATACAAACAAATCAGCCTAAAAGACAATCCATTACATTTTTCAATGGCAAAATGACAAATGTCTGGCAAATTTGTTCTAGATTTGGTTGGGGTCATATGCCGAATTCCATCTACCTCCCATGCTAACTTTCTGTCTCTTTCCAATTTGGGAGAGCAATCAGTCTTGACTAGTAAAAGCTTCCACTTGGAGTGCAGGTGAGGCCCAATATTTCACACATCGTTGGTTAGAATCTGGGCTGTTAAAACTATGGATTCCACAAGCAGGTAAAAGCAATGCAAGGTATGGCCGGGACTGACGTCAGCCTGGGTTTCCCCAGCTTGCCATGCTTCTGCCACCCCTGTAGATTCTGCGGTGTATGAGCCTGCATTAGTTCTGATTGCTGTGCTGTTTGGATGGTGGGGTCACTGCATTACAGATGTATGAAAAGCATCTGGCTTGGCATTAGGACTCAGGACAATTATACATTGTCTTATACATTTCAGTTTACCAGTAATATTTTGAAATTGATTCTCTCAATTCATATCCATCTCCAAGCTACACTGACAGACTGATAACATGCAACAACAGCAAGCATGTAAGATGGTGCAGAGGCACAAACAGACCAGAAACTGCTAGTTTTGTTTTTGTTATTTTTTTTACAGCCTACAGGGCTTGACATACAGGCTCTCATTAAGTAGGCTGACATTTATAGCATGGGGTGCAGAAATGTTTTACAATTTCCTTGGGATGCCTTTTTAACGGGAGAATTCATTTTTTTTAATTAGGTTTACTCCTTTAAGGAAAAAAAAAAAATATATATATATATATATATATATTTTTTTTTATTTGTATGAAGTCTGATTGTTGTTTTCTGACAGGCTTTCACACTGATTGACCAGAACAGAGATGGTTTCATTGATAAGGAAGACCTGAAGGACACCTATGCCTCTCTAGGTAATATTTTTCAACACTGCATGCTTTCTGGAATCATGGATTAATACGATGCACACTGAATATATACAAATACCCTGGTCATTCTGGGTACATACACATTAGGAAATGGCTCCTTTTAAAGAGGCACACACCACAAATTCCGTTCGCTGTGTTTCAGGTAAACTAAATGTGAAAGACGACGAATTGGAAGGAATGCTGAAGGAAGCCACTGGGCCGATAAACTTCACAATGTTCCTAAATCTGTTTGGGGAGAAGCTACACGGTGAGGATCATGCGACTCTCTTTAAGCTTCCTTAGTCTGACTTCTAACATTCTAATTCTAAATTACATCTCTCTTTTATGTAGTAGTAAGTTTATAAAAATGTGTGTCTTGTTTTTTTTTTCCATTAAATGTGATAATGAAAATGCCATGATATATTTATTGAAGATTATTATGGTTTAAAATCACAGATTTAATTTTTTTTTTCAGAAGTCACCAATTTCCACCCCTCCAAGACAAAAAAATATTTAAAAATAAAACATATGTGGTAGAGAGAATATTTGTGAAATATTCCTCAGTAAGTCAGCCTTGGTAGTTTACAAAATATTAGTCTTGTCACCTGGAAGAGTATTGATGCTACCGTATGTAAGCATCTCTTTTATATCCACAGACTGCTTATAAAAAAGCTTTGAGGAAATGTTAGCCTGGTACTAAAGCCACATTGATTTCTTGTGCAGGTACGGATCCTGAAGAAACCATTCTAAATGCATTCAAACTGCTTGATCCTGATGCCAAAGGACACATACACAAAGACGAGTATGTTTGCTCTCACTATATTCTATAACTATACCACAATGTGATCAGGGCCCCATTCCTTGTATCCTGGTTTAAATAATTCATGCTAATCAGCCGGATTCAGTTAATCAGATCATCTCCTATGTTAATTTACTCAGCTGGAAAAAGCCAGACTTCTGTCAAGTTATCCTGAAAGTTAAAGGCAAAGGAGGCTGTTTTTGCTCTGAAGACCACTGGGTCGAAATGCGTAAGCAGCCTCCTTTGCTGTGGAAACTTTTTTATAAATGCGATAAAATACATGTTTACTGACTGTGATTATGAATATTCATTAAATCGGGAGTTGCTGTCCGTTTGCCTTCACCATTTTTTAGCATAGCTCTCAGTACCTATGATTATATATATATATATATATATATATATATATATATATGTTAAAATATGTATTCATTTCTGAATTTCAGATTTGAAAATCTGGTGTTATTTTAAATCTTGTAATGTTTGCCACTAAGATGTTGTATACCGTACAGATCACCTTTTTATAATTAAACGCAAGCAGCGTATGCACTGTATGACAATATTGTGTCAATTTCTTTTCCTGGCAGATTACAACAAGTGCTTATGACACAAGCAGACAAGTTTACAGCAGAAGAGGTGGGTTATCTGATTTTGTTTCTCCATAGGGCACTGCTAGTTCTGGTTGTAAGAGTTAAAATACAACAGCTAGGCATACAGCTGCTATTGCTCTTAAACAGAAATTCATGAGGTACAACCAAAATTGTAAAAGTGGGTTGGAGGAGAAACCAAAGCTGAATGCAAAGGCTGCAAAAAACTGAAGTGTGCAGTGCATTTCTGTTACTTTAACTGTTTACACTGTGCTGAAAGGCAATTTCTACAAATAATATTTTCAACAAATTCAAATTCTGCTTGTAACAAACTGTAATATCCTCACTGGAAGCTCCTATTAGTAATACTTTCACACCTCCTCCAAGAGTCACTTTCTTTAATGACTCGGGTAAAATGGTATTCTGCTTTCCCAAGCAACATATCAAGCATTCAGGTCCACTAACAGGGAGCTGCATAGCTGATTTCATTGAATTATTTTGGTGTGATTGTCTTTCTCTAGTGTTTTTAGTAGTGCCTTATGCTGGAAATGATATGGAATAAAATGACTGGAAATCTAAACTGCTGCCTAAATATCTTTAAATGCCATTTGCACTTCAAAATGGTGTTGTTTAAGATGCATTATTTTTTTCTCTGATCACCTATGTCACTTATCTCATTACTGAACATAGGTGAAGCAGATGTTTCAGTCTTCTCCCATTGACCCAGCTGGCAACCTGGACTACAAATCCCTGTGCTACATCATTACGCACGGAGAGGAACAAGAGGAGGGTTGAGACAACACACTGCCTCTTGTTGGAAACCTCACTGTACAAAATGTGAATAAAATACTGGATACCCCCCATTCCCTTTGTTGCTTTCTTCTGTACTAGTTCACAAACATGTTACAAAGCTGTCTGGTTCTAACACATTCATTTCCAGTTTTCTAAAACAAAATATCGCCAGTTTATCAGGCAGGGCTCACACCCCCAAACCCTCGAATTTCCAAGAGATAGAGTCGACTTTGTCCTGCCATTACATTATACTAGTAAATGTCTTTACCATTAGATTTCTAATACATGCATTAAATTACCCGGTGTAGCCATAAATGCAAATATTGGAGTGGCTGGCGAAAGTACATACCCACAGTCCAGTAATAGGTTTTTCTTGCAGTGCACGGTGTGCGCTTGTGTTGCACAATTGCTGCAGGATGTACTGCTGTAGTGATGACCTTGGCCACTGTAGTGTGCTTTGGCTCAGTAGAAGCTTCCATGTCAACATCCTCATTGCTATGGGGATCACCTGAGTGGGCACCAAGCACTTCTGCTTTAGATTTTGTATCCTAAAAAAAAAAGAAAAAAAAATAGGCATAGTTAAATTAAGTGCATAACAATTGAGCAGCCCAGGAGAATAAGCTGCAGAATTACATGTAAAGTCAGAACAAATGTCTTGACTAATCACTGGAAGGTGGTCAGAGATGGTGCAGTCCCGACATTAGTGTGAAGGTCAATCCATCACTTAGGGGCAAAGGTTGAAAAGAAGTGGGCTCTGGACGAAGGGGAGTGGAGAGGGGGTACAGTGAGATTTCTGGACAGGAGGACCACAGGGAGGACCACAGGGCTTCTGAGGGAGTGTAAGGACTGATCAGAGTCTGTAGGTAGCTAGGTGCAGTCTGGTTAAGACAATGGTAGGTGAGAGACAAAGTCTCAAACTGGATGCAAGCTGGGATTGGGAGCCAGTGAAGTAGCTGTGCAAATCGAGGCAGAGTGAACACCAGAAGAGGTGTAATATAGTAAAATTGAGACTGCCTAATAGAAAACACCCAATTACTTGCTTGCATGTTAAATTACTTTTTCCATCATGGTCAATGTCAATTTCCTGTATTTCTATTATATATGTCTCTATTTGCTTTGGTGAAATTAGCTCAGTAACCAACTAACAGTTTTAGACAGTTAAAATGATCTTCAATTCAATCATTATTGCTAAATATGTTAGTTAATTTGTATGTTTATGAATAAACTTGCTGACATATTTTCCAACGCCTTTGTACATCTAAAACATAACCAACAGAACACACTGCACCTATACAACTGTAATATAACTTACCAACATACAAAAGATTTAAAAAAAAAAAAAAAAAAAAAAAAACCTGACACCTGCCAGGTGTTTTGCTAAAAAGTGTCAGAAAAGGGGCTTGTTGTTTGTGCATGCATACTGTAAAATTGTAATCTTATTTGCCAAATAGTGTCTTCTGTTAAGAGTAAGACTGCATTTATAAAGTAATAAAGACACCATATATGGTTTGGTTTAAAGCGTATTTCCACAGTTGTGTTTATTTAGCGAGACTTCACAGTGTATCGACTCTTAGACTGCGAACAGAATTGCCGGTATCTTGTTTTCAATCCAGTGTGCAGTTCACCAAACATTGAATGTGATTTGTGTGCATCTTTGGAAAGCAAATTATTTAAAAATAAATAAAAATAATGTACTGCTTCAGAGAAAGTCAAAGATATCTGGCACAAGTGGTGTAAAGCGATACTGTACAGAGGAGTGACGCCAGACTAACCGTCGCTCCGTCAAAAGGCGGTTGCTGGCCGGGTCGGGCTCCCCAGTGGTTCCAGTTGAATCTGCTGGGCACCGCGCCTTTCTGCAGCAGCTTGCGCCCGCTCGGCGAGGTCAACACATCCGACGGCTTAAAGTGCTGCGAGCACACGTATGTGCTCCCTCGTCTGATACAGAAATGTAAGCCTTCCTCTCGTTTAATTGCCTGCACCCACTGGTTTCGGCGATGCACGTTGCTTGGGAAATCATGGAATCCCAAATATGGCTGTTTCTGTCTGCTGTTTGAACACTGAGGTACGCTACAGCAGCTCTTACTTTTCGTCTGTGCCATGATGGATGCTTGTGGACACAGGCGGCGGAAGTGTCAATACCCTGCTTCTCCAAATCAGTATACATCGCGTTCCCCCGCAGACTTCCGCAGTTCTGCGCAGTTTTGCACAGATGTGCGTTCTTCGAGTGCTACTGCGTGACGTCACTAGCCCCACCCGCAGAACCGTGTGCAGCCTCGCCGCAGCGCTGCGCAGCTCTGAGATGCAGCTGCGCGGCTGAGATCAAGACAGACCGGTTCATTTCAATGAAAACTGCCACTACAACTACTGCTGCCCCGTAGTATTGTCAACGCTTTATTAAATTATGTAAACATATTATGTATAAAAATGCTGTAACTTAAAAAAAAATATATATATATGTATAAAATCCTGGTAAGATTCCAGTTTGGGACAATCCAGTCTCCCCAGTTCTTGGGTGGTGGGCTGTTTCACAGAAAATTGACAAAGTTGGTTGAGCTAGATTAATGTATTGTGTCAATAGCATAACAATAGTCATTAAAGATAGTTAAGGAGACAGATAGATCGGTGAGGAGACAGCCTGTTTAACATGTTTTGGGGAGGGGTGATTTAATCACCTTTGAGAGAGGTATGGTTGTGGGGATCCAGAGTCGTTACCCTGGAATGTGGAGAGGGGTGAGGGCTCAGCTGCCATTGCTACTCTGGTGGGTGGGGTGATATCCCTGCAAGGCAGAGCACCCCTGATTAAGAACCCCTGCTGTAATCAATGGACTTTTGAACACACAATCCTGACAAAATGTACCTTTATTTTAAGTAAATATGAGGTCAAAAAGTGTTACAGCTGAACAGATGTCTTTTCTTTTTTGCCTTAGAGAAATCTCCCCTGCTGTGGCATCACCAGAGTAGATTACATTCAGGTTAATTCAGTCTATAGCCTATGTGGGAAGGGGGCTTGGGGCAGAGAGACAAGCATTCAAAAGCACCTTAAAAGCATTGCAATGCTTTATTAACAAAGTGCAAGTAAAATACATGAAAAGACTAAAAGAGTTTGCAAAACAGCAAAAAAACAAAAAAAAATTAATAAGAATGAATTTAACTTGTTATTTTCTTACTTCTTCTTCCAAGTGTACTTGGTGTTACTCCTTGCAGATTGGAGCAGGGCCTTGTCTTTCAAAACAGTGCCGCAGAATTCAACACAGGCAATGTTAAAGTTCAAGGTGACAAGAAGCTTTTTTGTGTATAATATCATATTTAAACTGGATTCTAATATACACCTGTAGAAAAAATTTACATTGATTTCTGAACTTGGAGTGGTCTCTTAATTTTTTCCAGAGCTGTACATTTAATGATTGCTTTGACAGAAATACACATATAAAACACATGTATGTATTATTATGTATTTCCTTGCCAGATGTGCACTTACAAATGCACGGAACACATGGAAAGTGTGTTATAATGTATACACACACTACTAAAACATGCATGTTATTTTATTGATGAGCTGACGAACTTTGACATATTATATTTCTGTTATACTTTGCCATATGTATCATGAAATCCATAAGATCATGCCCTTGAGGCAATTCACTCCTCCTGACTAGGGGGCGCTCGCACACGCAGTGAACTTTGTATCTGGCGACGCACACGCCTTGTCACACAGCGCTCGTTGATTGTTTTGCAGCCGCGGCTGCTCCTGCGCAGTTCCTCTAGGGAAGCTGCGCAGCTGTGCACACTTTGTACCCTGTGGCTGCGTCGCCTGGTGACGTCTGTTCCGGCTGCGTTCATGCAGACGCAGAACTTGGACAGTTTCGTCGCAGAGTTTGCGAAATGTCTGCGCAGATTTACGACACAGAGTAGAGAGCTAACCTTCTGCGCTTGCAATTTAACGATTTACTGTCAGGAAAAGTTTACCAAGAAAAAATCGTTTCATTGTGGTTCCCAACTGTGTTGTTTTTACTTTTGTCACACAGGTAGAGAAATACGTAACAAATGGCGTTCCGTATTGATTCTAAACCCATCACAACATTCTGCTCTGGATTACGGAACGGGTGGCAACCCTGATCGCAGGTGACCGTATTGGACACATCATCATGAAAACACCACATGCATAGATCTGTACTTTATTTATTTATTTTAAGTGAAAGACATCCAAAACGACTGGTGAAAGGGAATGGCCTAAATCGTCAGCACATTTTTTATTTACTTATTAATTAATTTATTTTTTATTATTAATTGTAGGCCCGGGGAAATTGATGGGCTACAGGTGGATGTGTCAGAAGTGTACTGAGACCAGACTTCAAGTGAGGAAAGAAGATGTTGCCAATATTGGCAGAACTGGATCTAAATCAATTCAATATGAGCACTCAAGTGCTTTAAGATAAGTCCTGTTGATATTCCACAATTTACAAATATTATAATGAAAGAAGTAATAATGTACTTAAAAATCCAATTGGAGATAAGCTCCTTGGGTAGCCAATTCTTGTCTGATGACAATATCCTCTGCACTGTAATCTTCTTGAAATAGCATCTCTCCTGTCAATTAACAATGTTACTACATGGAAATATTCAAACACCAGCCTTGTGGAGACGCCACCATCTTATATAAAAAGGGGGAGTTATGAGAGCTGTAAAGGGTGAGTAGGAATACATTTAGTCAAAGGAAGTTCCAGAGGTATTTAGATGTTCATCTCAAGAATGTTGAAGAATAATGCAATTTTCTCCTCTTATACATTGTTACAAAACTGGCACTCATTAACTAGTTGCTGTAAACATTATTCTTATTTGTATTATATATTCAGATAAAGTTCAAACAGATTCTGACCCCCCCCTTCCAAGAAAACCCTGCTAAAGCACTTACAGGAGATGCGTGATCCACAGGAGTCTTCCACATATCTGTGTCATGCAAATCTTTCCTCATGTGAGTCCAAGAGCCTTCAAGCTGAACATCTGGTGCCGTGGAACTGTCACTGCCACTGTCCAGTTCTACAGAAGCAGCCACGTTGTCTTCAAGCATTTGTGTCTGTAGTCTCCCCTGAAACAAAGCAAAGACATCTAAATTGTTGAAGTAGAAACTTAAATGAACTAGTCAATATAACTTTCATTAATCATTATAAAATATGTTAAATGTGAAACTATCATATGAGCCATGCAATATTTCCATCATTGTAACCAAGGTAGCTCTACAGTCTGTAAAGTGAACATGTGGCAAAATATTGATATATATATATATATATATATATATATTTAGTTTTGGATTAAATTATACTCCCTCTACTAATGTGCACAACATGTTTGATTTTAGACAACCACATGAAATAGCATTATATGTACAATGTTACTTACTCTAGAGTGTTTCTGTGCAGCAGCAGCAGCAATGACCGAATATGAGATTGTATTGTTCTCTTCCAGACTATCCATATTGGTCCCTTGTGTTTTCACATTTACAGTATCTCCTGGTTTACTGCGAGGAGGTTTCGTGCAAAGGTACAAACGAAGAATTTTCACATTGTTTGAATTGTAGAGCTCTTCCACTGTGCAATCTCTCTCTGCTTCTTGCTGGCCAAAGTCACAAATTTCAGTATTGACATCTTTAATGTTCCATTTCTTATATGAGCCATCAGGGAAAAAAATGTCCTGTGCAATTTTGCGAAGTTCTTCAATCTTTGTGCTTTTGTCAACCCGCAGATGTCTTGTTCCTCCTCCCTTTGCTGCACGCACCTGCCTGTATTCTTCAGTCTTTTCATCATAGTCCATCCATCCTATTTCCACTCTTCGATCTTTCCTTTTTGCATTACTGTTTCCTTGCCCTATCCTCGACCTGTCTACTTTTTGCCTCCCTTTGTTTTGGGGGGAACACAGTTTACCACTCAGTCTCTCAAATAGTGGATGGTTTCTGGGGGTCATGTCTTCAGAAGTATTTTGTTGTCTGCAGAAAGCAACAGTAGCACGTCGATCCCCAAAATAGGGAATATATCTGGCAAGTTCATCATCAGCCATGAGAGGTATGACAGTGGCATCAATCTGTAAAACCAGCATGCACAATTGTTAGCTTAAATATTCTGAATGTACCAGTACTGTTAAATTACTTTTTAAATGTAAATGACATTGCATAATTATGACTGCAAAACACGAGATTAGTAGTTATGTTTGATAAATATGTTGTCTAAATTCAGTGCACTCTATTTCAAAGTCCAACTAAAGTTCAAACATATATGATAATGGAGAAAATGAAACTAATCAACTGGTTTATTATTCTACTGTTTGTTTTAAACCGTCAGGAATGGCTCACCTTGTCATTTTCAATTTTGTTTATATCTTCTTCATTAACTTTCCGCTTACGAAGAAACTGAATTAAGGAATCCTCTGCCATTTCTAAAAAGGTCCCTGGATTTGCAATCTGGATAAAACAAAAGGACAATCCTCTCTGATTATAAAGCCTTTCACTTGCCACCCGCTATTTCTTTAAAAGAAAGAAAGAAAATCCTTTACACTATTATTATTTCCCTGGTATTACCCATAGCTACGCTATCATTGTAACTCCATATCTCACCCAGTTCCTTAGCTGGAATTAATACGATTCGTGTTTTTAGCGAAACAACTAAATATTCATGTTAATAAATATCTCGATCTTATACATGCATTTTAAGATGAAGTACAATTCTCCAAACAGCAACAAAACGCTTGTAAACAACCGCGTCAGCCTGGTCTGCGAGAGAGCTACGCTTTACAACATTCAACATATTCAAACAATACATTGCGATTAATATACAATAGTAAAATATGTCATTCGCTGCCAGCTGGGATGAAGTCTGCCGGGAAAGGGCAGTGAGGTATGGGACTGGACTTACAGTCTATACACACTTCTGTTCGTACGCAGGGGTCCTGTTACTGAATTCTCGTCAGACCTGGAAATATGATTTGCTTTTCTAACATGAAGAAGGTGGAGCCTATTGTATGGATTTGACCACAAACAAGAAAAGATCATTAGATTTACAACGGACTTAGTCCCACATAAATACAATACACTGTATCATTTCACCACATAATTCAAATACACTCTGTACCTTTAATGTTGAATTAAATCGTTAATCTCGCATTTTTACTTTGCGATTGTAAAACATACATTTATACAAATCAGGCTTAACTCAAACTGGATAAACTGCGTAAAGTCAGGCCTGTATTTGATCTTACACCCACTATGATAAAATACGAAGTTCTGGAATGAGAGTGAAATAAAATCGCTCTTCTACCTCATACTGCCATGTGCTGCAGGTCAATCCACGGGCACAGTCTGCTTCAAGTGAAAATTACAGCTCCACTGTATTTCTGCAAGAGCACTGAAACGTTTCCACAAGATATGAAATCGTTCGCACGAATTATGTTTTCTTTTTTCATTTGGTCTTTTGTCCCTTTCCGGGTTCCGTAAGCCAGAGCCATGTGGTTGTGTAATATTATTGCAAGGGACACCAAATAGCTAGCTATACACTGATTAGACATGGGTTGGTTTAACAGACACAGATTAGCAGTAGTGTTGGACTACCCAGTGTTATTTTTGGCAGATGAGTCCAAGACTAGTGCTAATCTGGGTCTGTGAAACCAGCTGTATTTATACAACGAAGTATATGTACATACCCTGCTAACATACAACGTTGTAGCAACGTGATTTCGGGGTATCGCATTACAAAACAAGAGATGCAGTGGGATGCATTTATATAAAGATCTTAAACATTAAGCAACAATTCACTCTGAAAAACAAGACAGGAACGTTTTTGATTTACACATTTGCATTTATGGATATGGAATTTAGCTAGAGGTTAAATTCGATTAATACAATGTTTTTCCTGATCTTAACTGTATTTTGTGAAACCAAAAAGGACATTTTCCCAGTCAGAACAATTATAGTCAATAATAAATCTGCACGAGTAAGTGCAAAGCCAGAACAAGTGCAAAACAGTTTGTGAATACAAATCACACAAGGACAGTTTATATATATATATATATATATATATATATATATATATATATATATATATATGTTTGTCAGGATAATATTTATAGACTATTTGAAAGGGAATCTCTTTGATTTTATTAATCATTAGACACTTCTGAGGCAATGTCCAAACCTTTTTCTAGCAAATACTGATCATGAAATTACCACAATAAGACTAAGCATAAGGGATAGATGCTACTTGGTAAAATGGTTAACTTTCTGAACAATTTTATCCTTCACAGTGCTGTAGTAAACAAAGTCAGACAAGTTCAATTAAACCAATTTGTATGCAGAAAGTGAAGCTGTTGCTTTGTTATTTGTATTTTTGTCTCAGCAGGACCACTGTACACCATGTTCAGTATTTTACTTTCCCCTTTCACTAAGCATGCTAAGGGAACCAACAGGTAAACTATAAGATAAGTTATTTGTATAATCAGCTTCTCCAGAGATACCTGAACAAGTATTCAATTATTTGGAAAAGGTACCAAAGGTACAAAAGGTAAGGCTGAACATTTGGGGACAATCAAAGGAACAAAAAGGAGACTAAGCCAGTTCTAATACATATCAATCATAACATTTATTCACAAAGACTGTAAACAAATTGTACTTAATTATAAAACTCATTATAAAAATACATTGGGCACAATTGAGGCTCTGTGCATTAACAATGCTCCCTGAAGTATTACTAAACAAAAAGTTGTAACAGCTTTGTGTCTGTCATTGAAATTGCATTGCTAAGAACTGTAAAGTGCTTCAGACAAACTGATGAGACAACTTTGTAAAAACAATTTCCAAATCATAGCGGAGACATTCTTCTGAACTATAATTTGGTTTCAAATTGTACTAGATATTATAGTTAAACTCTTTTAATATACATTTATACAAATATTGTGTGTGTGTATATATATATATATATATATATATATATATATCAGGAATAAAAGAAGATAATTGGTTAAAATCTGCAAAATTATATATATATTTCTCTCTCTCTCTCTCTCTCTCTCTATATATATATATATATATATATATATATATATATATATACACACATATATATACATATATACGTATATTATATATATACGTATATATATGTATATATACGTATATATATATATATATATATATATATATAGAGAGAGAGAGAGAAATATATATATATATAATTTTGCAGATTTTAACCAATTATCTTCTTTTATTCCTGATGTACTTCAAATACCTTTAATAATTTACGTTTTCTTTTTGTACTGTTTACTGAGGCAGCCTCCTACATTCTTTTAATTTATTATATCAGTTATGAAGTATTGTACACTGCTAATGTAAAACTATTTCACACTTTTCCTATAGTTTTATTTACTGGCAACAAATAAGTTAAATAAAGTTAATAAAAGGCTGTCTGAATTATATATATATATATATTTAAACATAAACAGACACACTAAAATGTCCATTTTCCTTTATAAGCAGACTAGTATATATATTCCTGAAACGACTATTATCTTTAACTATTCTTAAAAGTGGAGTTCTTAACCCACAAGAACCCAGTGTGTATATGTCGCAAACATTTAACAACCATAGTGGAGCACAGTTGTTACAAATAAACTAGTTCAAACATACTCCTGAAAGAAACAAGGGGACATAAGCCACAGTGGCAAGATATTGTTGTGCACCCGTTGTTTTTTGTCAGAGTCCAGTGACACGGAAATGAGCAGCCCTACAAAACAGTGGGATTTTCCCAGACAGAAGTAATTTCTCTAGGGTACACATATCAGCCTTGAATTATACAGTACACCTGGACCGGCGTGATGTGTAAGCCTCAAGTACTGGATATGCATTTGCAATTGCTCCATTTTGTACTTAGGGTTTTGGTACAGTTGCGCTCTCTCTTATCGAGGCTGCTCATTTTAATAAGTCTTGGCTCGATCTATGCAGCATAGAATCACAGCTTCATCTGCAAGCCGGAACACGGGCATCTTTTATCACATAAAAAGCAAAAGAGAGAGCAGGGAGCTTGAGTGGAGTGCCCGCAGGCATTGGGCTTCCCTGAAGGACTGGCAACGTTCTGTCATCCACCATTTCCAAGACTTCCCCATTCAGCTGGACAGACCTTAAAGACAATAGGAATAGAAGAAAAACTACAAATGAGTGGAGAACATTTAGCCTGGGTTGCTCATTTGATTCCTCATGGCATATTGATCAGGTCCAGACATGTCTAGAGGGATTTGACTTTCTGTAGCCTCCCAAAAAAATAATCTCTGTTCTGAAAGCATCTTAATTTATGTTAAAAACATAATAACTTATTTTAAAGACATTCAGTGCCTGCTTTTGTTACCGACTAAAAATATGTGCATACTGTCTGTGGACATTGTCAGATCCTCACTCAGTGCTGAAGCTGTACTCTGGTACCAACATACCAACACTGTCTCAGCAACTGGGAGCATATGACTGCCAGGGTTGAAGATTTTCTGCCTCTGCTATAGCATCTTTCTAACAGTAGGTTTGGAAGCTAATTCCTGATGGGTGAGTCCCTATTTAAACACGTAAAAACTCTAGTACTATCAGCTTTTGACAGGAGGAAATAAACTTGAGTGTTTCTCAACATAAGACACAACACAAGACACCAGAGCCACACACACACAAAAGAGTTACAGACTGTGGTACAAACTCTGTTTAGAAGGCTGCCCTCTAATATTTTGTCTAAACAAAAGATTGAAATTAAGAACACATTCACACCCACTTTGAGTGCAGTCCACCTTTCCCAGGCTGCAGAAGGAAGAGATCCACGGTCTTGTTGGAGAGTTGATGAGGGAGATGGATCGTTGCAGTTTGCTTGTTTAAGTTCAAGGCAAACAGGGTGACAGCTCCGCTCCTGAATGCTTGGCTAAAACACAGCAAACGGCAAATTAATTACTGTGTTTTTCCCAAAAACTTTTTGTCCCACAAAACTACTGAATTAGAGATTTTCCATAGCACAGAACCATTAGTCTTTGCAAATATCTAAAGGAGAAAAAAATACTCAGATACACATTATTCTACATTTTATGTGTTCATCACTTAGAACATAAGAAAGTTTACAAATGAGAGGAGGCCATTCGACCTATTGTTCTTGTCTGGTGTTCATCAATAACTAAGTGATCCAAGGATCCTATCTAGTCCATTTTTAAATGTTCCCAAATGTTCGGCTTCAACCACATCGCTGGGGAGTTTGTTCCAGATTGTGACAACTCTCTGTGTGAAGAAGCGTCTCCTGTTTTCTGTCTTGAATGCCTTGAAGCCCAATTTCCATTTGTGTCCCCGGGTGTGTGTGTCCCTGCTGATCTGGAAAAGCTCCTCTGGTTTGATGTGGTCGATTCCCTTCATGATTTTGAAGACTTGGATCAAGTCCCCACGTAGTCTCCTCTGTTCCAGGATGAACAGGTCCCTCAGTCTCTCAGTAGGACATTCCCTTCAGACCTGGAATAAGTCTGGTTGCTCTCCTCTGAACTGCCTCTAGAGCAGCGATATCTTTCTTGAAGTGTGGAGCCCAGAACTGTCCACAGTATCCAGATGAGCTCTAACTAGTGCATTGTACAGTCTGAACATTACCTGTGGAACTCCACTAACAAACTCACTCCAGTTAGAAGCAACTCCTCTAATCGACACCCTCGGTTTCCTATACATCAACCAGTTCATAATCCATCTACTTACATTACCCTGAATGTTGATTGTATACATTTCTTTAAGAGAGATACTAACTCACTGTTAGAGTTTTTATCATATTAATGAGTTGTTTTAAGACATCCTGAAACAAAATGCACTGTAGGTCAGCCATTATTGTCCCTCATTATTCTATAATGAAGCATTAGATTAATCAGTTAGATATTTCATAATTACTTATATTCTATTCAGTGGGTTAGGGTGAATGACTTCTTGAGGTTTTGACCTAATTAATGTTAGTCAGGTTCTTCTTTCTCACCCACAGATAGTAGTAGGGTAGGGTGATATTATCTAATCTATATGGATCTCAAGGCACAAGCAACATGCTTTCATTTTTCTATATTGCAATGGAGCAGGGGAACTTGATATTGCTATTGAAAAGCAATGGAGGTTTAAGCCAGGAGTGAAATGCTCTTGCAAAAGAATTACAATTGAAAACAAAATAAAATACTGGGGTCAATTCCAGTTTTTCCCTTCTAATTCTGTGTGTCGTTTTTCAGTTTAGTCCCAATTCCTGTATAATTATCAATGACCCCAACATTGAAATAAATCCTGTGAAAAACACTCTTTGACATTATGGGTACATTACCCGTTTCTGTTGCTGCAATGCAGGTACACACGGAGCAGTCTGTTTGCCACTCCCAGACTGGTGTAAACCTTGACATTAAGCACCTCAGGACCAACTAGCTTCTTATACAGCAGAGACAGCCAGTAGTCCTGCACAAATCAAATGTATCAGTTAAAAATTTGTTCAAAACCTTTCAAGAGAAGTGATTTTTTCAGCATTCCCGTTGTTAATGTAGATTATGTGCACATTAATGATTGAGAAGAGCTTACTCTTTCACAAGTTCAGAGCATCATTCACAAGGCAATAGTGTGGAAATGTAACAGTGGGATGGCCAGAATGCTTAGTGACAATCAGTAGGAGATATGTAATGACATGCTATTAATACATATTTAAAGTGCTGTTCAGCTGTAATTAATGTGTTGGCAATACCATTGCCAACTAGCACCTATAATACAATTTAGGGATGCACCGAATGTTCGGCAACTGAAATTATTCGGCTGAAAATAGTAAAAAAAGCACTTTCGGCTGAATAAGTGAAAAGACCGAATAAATTTTACCGAACAATGACGTTTTTGATGACGCGATCGAATAGCAGCCAGCTATTGCTGTTTATTCTGTATTCGCTGTAACTCGAGCACACAGTTGTGTTTCCGAACACAGAGCGGCAGTCTGAGTGTGGTTTGGAGAGGAAAAGTCAAGTAAATTGTATAAATTAGCTAGATAGATAGGTCATTTTGTATTTCGCTGTTGTGACCGGAAAACATTGCCACAAGGACGCTAATGTTAAGACATTTTCATTGCAGCTCACATTGCTAAACTGGCAATTGAATGAAAATGTATAAAAAAAATGAAAAAGAAACACATATTGTTTGGTCAATTACAGCTGTAATTGCAAAATAATCCTTTATAAAACAAATAGTCACAACCTTTATAGTTCATTTTAAATTGAGACTAAAAAGTCGTGATAACGTCGGGACAATAATACAAGAGTCTGACACGATGCGTGAGAGTTGACAGGACTACTGTTATTATGCCATTTCCATACGGCTTCTAATAATGTATTTTTACATTGATATTTATTTAACAAAGTTGTTGTGTTAGATAAGTATTCATCAATTGCATCAATTACAATGTATTAATTTATGGGGAAACGATTTGTGAGAGAGACGTGCATTTTTTGCTGCGTAGCAGAGATGCTGCTGAAGAGAAACGTGCGGTTCGTTTACATTGTGTCTTTGCTGGCGTGTGGTATTGACCAATGGAAAGAACATTACTGTCTGTCATCATTCCTAGAGATTATATATTTTGTACCCAACCACAAACCGTGACTCTATGAATACCCCTTCTCATGTGTTAGTGTTTATACAGATCGCCATAAGCCGGCATTTTATTTTATATGTGATTGATTAATTTGAAAACGATGCTCCCGCACTCTACTACCAAGTGTTATAATTCAATAGAATGCAATGTTTTGATCGAAGACCTTATAACACTTGCAAGTAGAAATTGTGTGGGAGCATGTTTTTTCTATCCAGATCCTTTTCCCTCATACACACCTGTCTAGTCTACACAGGTGTGCAATTAGCTTTTGTTATAGTGATTGATTAATTACCTGAATAATTGCCACATTTTAACATGTTCACCACACATTCATGCACCCTCAGTCAGTTATAGGCCTAATATAGGCTATTCAAGAAGGGGGGGGCTCAAAGATGGCCAAATAAAAATATTTTTATTTTACGAATTTATTTATTTATTTTAAGTTATATTGTGCTTTGTTGGTACAATATCTGCTGGAATGTTAAAAAAAATGTTCAGTGTTAAATAAATATTTTTAAATTGTAGTTTTGTAATTGATTTTGTCTTTGAAAAGCAAGACAAAATAGTAAAAAGCACATTTAGACTATTTAATTTATACAATGATGAAAAAATTGGCAAAATAAATGGAAAAAAATGCTAAAAACTGCATTCGGTATTCGTCCTTTTGCCAAGTGTTTCATTATATTCGGTTACGGCTTCGGCCAAGAATCTTAATTTCGGTGCATCCCTAATACAATTTTCTTCTGCATTCTGGCATAACAACAAAGGTACTTACAGGGAGAGGGTCAAAATTGGAATCCACCAACTGGTAGGAGCCTGATCCAACTAGGACCTGTCTGATCACAACATCTATGCCAAGTTTGGCCGCCAGTCCCAGTTTATCTAACCACCTGTGGGAAGCATTGAACACAACTGTCAGGTGTAAGGAATTAAACCTTCTGAAAGTGGAGGAATTTCCCACTAGTAAAATTCCCCAGTTTGCAGGTATGTGCTGAGAGAGATAAGAAGGCAAATGTAAGATATTGTTTGTTAGAATGTACTTTTCTATGGGAAATTCTATGCTACCTGGCTTGTTACAAGAAACAGACTTCTCTCCTTTAACTTAGTTCCCTAAATTCCAAAGGGCCTTGCTAGACCCTTTTTTATTTTCAAATCCATTGTGGTGGCATACAGAGCCAAAATGATGACAACTGTGTCACTGTCCAAATATGTATGGACCTAACTGTATGTGTGGCTATATGGATCAAGCATCTTGCATTTAGTAATGTCTAAATCCACTGCCTTTTGGTTAAATAAAGGTACTGCAATGTTTTTTTAATCATGTCAAATGCAATTACCTGTTTCAATTCATCAGGCAAAGAAATGGCAAAATGCTGAAATATATCCACGACAAATCAATTCAGCTTAGTGAATTACTTATTTCAGTTTATAGAAGTTTTAAAGGGTTTATGTATGACAATGCCCTGAATGCAGGCCTTGCTAATGGTCATGGACCACAACTAACAGTTTGTGACACATCCAGTCTCCTCAAATACTGTTGAATGGTGACCTGGTTTACAGACAAAGTGGTCAAAGATACACTCTGAATGTGCGGTATCAATAGAACACCAAAAGCTATTGATAAAGATAACAAAGCAACAGTCTGTCTAATCTGTTTCGGGGAAGGGTGATTGAGGCAAACACCGTTGAGGGATATATAGCTGTTATTAGCCAGAGGTGTTCGCATGGGATGTGAGAAAGTGGGTGAGAGCTCCATTGTCACTTTGTATGTTTATGAGCAACTGCCATGGGCTACCTTGGAAGAGGGGTGGTAATGGTAACAGGCAGGAGTCAATCAAGACTCTACAAACTTTGTCTTGCTGCATCCAGTGTACATGTATACTGTGAAATAAATCACATTTAACCTGAATCTTCATGGTACCATTTACATTTACAGGTTTAGTTCTTACACATGGGTATCTGTGTCACTTTTACACAGCAGGATGTTTATTACCTTTGAAGGTCAACTGAACAATATTATACAATTGTATTACCCTGCCACTGAAGACATTACTTCACATACAGTGAGCAGGGAACCACAATTTATTATTATTATCATGTAGCAGACACCTTTATCCGAGGCCACTTACGTAGTTTAACTATCACTAACATACAATGTTCCAATTAATATTGTAAAGGTTATAAGATCACATTAACAAAAACAAGAATTATGTATTAAAATAAATAAAATGTACAAGAAAAGATGAGAATATTTTATAGGTGTAATCTAAATGTATGGGTCTTAAGGAAGTGTCAAATGGTGGCAAGACACTGTGCATTAGAGGGCAAGAGGGCATGCCTAAAGTTAAGCTTATTTTAAACTAGCACACCAACCTGGGTTATGACCCACTTTTTGGCAACCCAGGTTATAGTTTTGGTGTGTGTGAAAGCATGTACACCGGTAAAAAATAAGTTAAGATCAAGATTTGAATTGAACTGAATTGTTTTTTTTAACCTCATCCTTCTAAAACAATGTAATCATTGATGCTCCTCTATGTAAGATGTTTTTTTTCAGGAAAATGGGCTTAAAAGCGGTGTTCTTCTCGCCCTGTGTGACGTAATGAGGAGAGATTCATGAGAAAGTATCCAGTGAAACATCAGGATCTCACTATTCATTTTTTAATAAAAAAAGAGATACAAAAACACAATAAAGCAAACAGATGCTACATTAGCTTAACACTAATAAGATAAAACTGTAGTGTTTCTTTGTTATAATTAACATTTAAGAAATACTGTTCAGTTAACCAAACTGATGTAACAAACTTGGCAATGGACTTGCAAAATTAATAACTATTTATTCTGACCACTAGATGGAGACACAGAACCAGATACAATATTTTAGCCAAGAACAAAACATGACGCATATGTATGGGCTCAAATTAGCGCCATAAGTAACGAATTCAAAATAAAAAATATTGTAAACAACAACAAAAAAAAAGTTGAGACTCATGGTATTGGAGAACATTTTAATTTTATTATTAAGGGAACCAAGTGATTCCAGAAGGTTAAGTCAATCCCATTGGGGGTTTGCAGATGGAGTTTTTAAAGTGACTACTATATCTAGGTTTTGTTTCTCATATGGAATCTGCCATTGTTTTCTCTGTACACTCCCAATTTTTAATCCTCAATTATTCATCAAATTGGCTCACTGCTACAAGTCATGTCCTTAATATGGGAGGGATGTAGGCAGCTAACACTTCCTCTGAAGCCATCTACTAGTTTTGCCCTAGTTGGTCCACTGTAACAGCAGAGCTATTGCATCACAGGGAGGACAGACATCTGGTGAGCTACGGGGTTCTGTTGTGTGACAAAGTTCAGCCAAAAGAAACCGATGCTCAGACAGTGGCGTAACACCCTGTGGGGAATCCGGGTTACAGACCCATAAGTTACACCATAATCAGAATTTAATATTAATAATATAACACAATTTAATATGAATAATATGAATGTTGTTTAGGCTGATGTTTGATTCTTCTTAAAACATGAAACAACAGATTTACTGATTCCTCAGCAGTTTATCACAGTAACACACATTCTTTAGAATGGCATTGTGATACAATGTGAAGTTTATATTCTCTGTAACCCCACCGCCCTTAAAGACACCCCACTGAGGCGACTTCACATTACATACATGAATCCAGCAGCATAGGTGTCCGAAAGTCCCGGGGCTCCTCCTCCATAAGCTGAGCTGGTCTCTCCCAGCCAGACTTTCTTCCCAGGGGAAGACTCTGAAACAATCTGACAGCAGAGGCAGCGTTACTACTCAAGAAACGTCAATTTGCATGAAGGCATCACCGTGATTACAGGAACGTTAAGAACGCCAATGTTAAAACAAGACAGATATTTAAACTTTCCTCCAGGGGAAGATGACTTGAAGTGACTTGATAAAATAATTTGTTTCCACACGAAAAGTCTCTCAGGGGCTCTCCTGTTATAAAGGAATGTTAAGGTATTTTTTTTAATAAGCCATCATTTGGGAGCACAGAGGTGAATGAGAGCACTGGTACTGGTATTTTCCAGCTATTCTTCTAGAACTGTAGTACCATTCTACCACTCTTCCCATGAATTCCCCAACAACACTGGGCAATCTATGGGCAATTTGCCCTCCTCAAACTAAACAAATTACATGGGGAATTATCCCACAGAATAAACTGGGCCCAATGTCTATTTTACACTTTTTTTTTAAAATTCATATCCAGGTTACAATGTTCTTCTGTATAGTATAGGCTGTGCATTGGTTGCAGCAAATAAACCCCTACTCAGACAGGTTTTAGGAATAGAGTGGATTAATTTGTGACATGCACACCAATTTTCCAACTCACCCTTCAAGCGATTTATTACAGATAATATTCGGCACAACTTAATTTTTCTGTGAGCTGACACACTGAGTAAATAAAGCAAACTCCTTGGAAATCTGAGGAGTGTGCTGTGAATACTTAGGTCATGTAATCTTTCACTTCCTTATGTAGGTTACTTTGTTACCTGAAGGACTTCAGTTGTTTTAGACGACAGAGTGTCCAGCACTTCAGGATCAAGGAAGTCAGACAGTGATGCATCTCTTCCATTGACATAATAGCTATACAAACAAAAGCAGAAAGAAAACAGGCATTATTCAGCTGCTTTGATTTAATAAAGAACCACCAACAAAAAAGCAATATACCTTATGGCAACATCCAGGTCAGACTGGGAACAAAGCTAATTCTGGAAGGAAACACAACACCAATCCTGTGAATCACTTGCATTTGAACTCGCTGCTACTTGACCTACTACCTACTTTGACTGTCCCTGAATTACAAACTTTTGAATAAGCAGTTGATTTATGATCACGCCCTACAACTGTACACACCATATACAATACTGTACAGTTCGCAAAAAGGTCACAATGGCAGTGTTGTATTGATAACTGATCCCCTTTGTGTATTTTGTGCTAAAAATTAAACCAACATTTTTGTGGGCCCGGTTATCAGCCTCTATACAGCAAGTGCACTTTCATAATATGTATTTTGGTGCACTGCCTTAAATAGATTATGTGAAAGACTGAAGGCTGTAAAAGCATTAAACTGGCTCCTAAGTTAAAGGTTACTGTATGAAGAAAAAATAACATGTAGCAGCAGACTAAAAGTATGCAGTACTTACACCATATTGACCAATTCAAATATGAACACTAACACCACATCCAATAAAATACATAGAAGGGGAAATCAGTTTATCATTTTAAAAACAACAATATGTGTCTATATGACCGGGGTTTTGTTTGATGCAACATGGCAGATATGCAATAGCTGATGAAGGCCATTTATTTCCAGGATGACAACAGTATAAAAAGCCAAGCTTGGAAGGAAAAAGTCCATACAAATTATATAATTTATTTACATTTAAATCTAGGTGTAACTGACAGATACTAGCAGTTTTTTCTCCCACCACAACCAGCACACAATAGTCTCCTGATGTAGTATCTCTTATGTTTGTGTCATAGAATGAAAATTCAAACCTATAATCAGAAATAAGTTTAATTGTGCTATACACTACTATTCCCTATCCATATCAAGCACCGACAGTGTCTACTGTTAGTGGAACTTTACCAAGACCCCTGCGACCTGGTCACTCGTGTGCTTTACAGACAGTACAATCCCAAAATACAAGCAGACCAAATTACACATTTACTCCAAAACAGACACCTTTCCATGGTCTTAGCAGGCAGCCTGCTCATCTGTTCTTAAATATATAAGACCGCAGTTGCGTCAGCAAGGCTAACGTCTGTCCTGGAAACAGAATTACTTCTATAGTGACCCAATAATAAACTCAGGGTGATCAAAAGCAGAAGTATGAAATCATGTTAAAATCTGCATTTTCTCAATGCTCCCATGGAGTTGTTGCTGCTCAACTATGTGTATTAATATATGTCAAATGATGGTTTAAATTCAGTTAGCCTGGCATATTTGAGGCTTGCCCTCTGTGTGCTATCCTGGCTCTCTGAGGGCCTTTGTAATAAAAACTTGTTGATGCCTAACTCTGGACTCTGATTGCATTTGTGGAAGAAATTAGTTATATTAACATGAAAGAAAAACAAAACAGGAAAATAAAACACTCCTAAACTAACCAATCAGATATAATTAGAACAGTGCAACTACTGTGACAGCAGCTGATGCTTTGATCCCAATATATTTCATTTGTATTGAAAAATACTGAGTGTGCCCCTGTATTTTCTTACTACTTTTTATTACACCACATCAAGGGTATGAATACAGAAGGTCAAATCACAGACATCTTTGTTTAGTTTCCCCCATAAAGTCAAGCTTTTCTCACTGGAGGAAAAAAATAGATTTCATTTATTTTAATTGATTTGTCATCTAGTCAGTACTCAACAGTTTACAGGTAAAACCTCTGATGTTGGCCTATATACAGAACGGCATGGACTTATTTTAACCAAAATTATTATTAACCTAATGTATTATTAATGGTTTTATTATTGGTACTCTTTCAGGGTGAGAAATATGATAGACAAAATGAACAATTAGATGAACAACACAATAATAATCTCAATTTAATTTGGAAGATAACTGACATCATTTCACAACTACTGAATGTGGTAAATCTTTTGTAACACTTCTCAGCTCAGTTCAATAACTGTACCCTCAGAGACTAGTCCTGATACATTTACTCTTCCAGCACTCAAGAGTACAAATCACAAGTTTTTATTTAATTACATTATAATATCAACTCAATCCAGATTTTGTATAAACGTAATGATTAACATTAAAAGTACAGAACTGCAGGAAAGTAAATAACTTACTGGTGCCATGTGCATGCATCTATGACATTCCTGCCAGTCTTCAAAAACCTTTCAGCAAAAACACAAGTAATGAGGATAATATTTTAATACAAGTGGAATCATTTTAGTTGGTATTTTCCTAATATCCACTCAATGTGATTTAAATATTTGTAATAATTGTGGATGCAATACAGAAACACATTCCTAAAATAATACACATTTGGGTCTTATGTTGATTGTGGTCTGGTTAAGTGATTCAGAAGAAAAACAAAATAGTTACATTTTAAAAGCAAAGAGAAGCCATGATTATGTTTTAAAGCAACTACAACTGTGCCAGTACTGTTCATGTGCATTTGTAAGTAACTGTGACTTATTGAGACTGACTGTGACTTAATGTCAATATGTGATTTAATGTACTACATGAAGAGGAAAAAAAACATGTATGTAGCCAATATAGCCCTCACATGACACCAAAACCTACTTTCTTCCCCAGCATAATTATTTCTGTATATACCAAATTTGCAACTCACATTCTGTGTAGAGCAACAGGCTGCTCATAAAACTGATCAGGGAACATGCTTAAGTATTTACAGCTTGCTCTAAAAGCTCTCATTAATACTCCAACACAGTAAAGAAATTAGATAGTTACCCTTCCAGTAATTTCTGTGTGTGTTCTCGGGGTTGGCCTACATCAGGGCCGTACAGGCCACAATATTTAAATAACTTGGACTTTCTGAGGATCTCACGAAGATGAATGAAGTCCTTTCCTAGCTGGTACCCATCAACCCGGATCCCAGCTTTCTTCTCAAAGCTGTTAGGCTCTGAAGCAGGAAGTCAGCAATTAACAAAAGCAGGGTGCAAAGTCACTTCCTGTTCATGAATGCCAGTTCTAATGCCTTATCCAACAAAACCTGTTTCCCCACAAAGAAACTGTTGTTTCAAACTGCGAAGTAATCATGAAAAAAGTAAATGAGAATGAATAGAACATCTTCCAAATATTTATACAAACACACACAAAATGACGTAGATCTTGGCCACAATGATTAACCCATGACCTAGCTCCTTCGACACTCACAAAAGAGCTCCTGCAAGCCTGATGGCAAAACAAACCTGCACAATTTGAAAGAAAAGGTATTGATTTGATTGAATATCCTTAGTTCTGTTGGAAATATACTGGTGACAGACTAAAGTCAGAGGGGTTGCTCATTAACAGATTGCACTGTATTATTTAAGAAACTGTCAAAATCTATAGAACATGATGGAGATGCGGAAGAAAAACAAAAACAAAAAAACTTTTCATTACGCACCATTTCCCAGTTCCCAAGACATGTTGTACTGCTGTGATTCACAGTAGCTCAGTAGCTTCTCTGCATTCTTGCTGTCCCAGGAATTCCCCTCTGTTCTCAGCAAGGCATTGAGCCCAAAGATGAGATGGAATCCGGAGCAGCTGGCAAAATTGTACAGCATGTCCACAGACGATTCTGTTCAGATGACATTGTATACAAGTTAGATGTTAAATAACACAAATTTAATCAATTCCCCCTAGAAAGATAAAATATACTGTTCATATGTTGAATTCCTTCAAACCAGGGATTTTTGGCATTGTTTAAATTGTTTAAAGATGTTACATGACACAGAGATCCTTCATGAAATATAGCATAATTATATAAAAGATAATACTATGTTAAACAAAATAATATCTGCTTGAATGTTTTTCTTTCTGTCTATGGTGCTATATGGTCTGAGTTTGGATTATGGGCCAACTGACAATGTAATTGTTTCCACACAGTAGAATAATAAGGACACCCAAGTCTGTTCTTTTAATCTGAGCATTAACATTATGATACTTTTTAGGCCTTGAGCCAAAAGTCAGTTGTTATTATTGCCATTTGACTTACTGACCCACATACATGCAAGTGCACAGTGTTAAATTCAGAATGTCCCAAAAGACTCGCTTCAATTTACCTGAAAACTTGATTTTGCTGTACACACACTCAACTTCCTCCTTCAGGAACCGAGTCTCCTGACGAGCCCATTCAGAATGTAGAGTCTCCTCAAGGATTAATGGAAGGTCGTGTCTTTTGCAAACATTTCCTAAAACCAAAATATTTAGCAATTCAAGGCATAGAGAATACTCCTAGATACCCCCCCACCACAAGTATAAATGTTATATACAGTGAGGGAAAAAAGTATTTGATCCCCTGCTGATTTTGTACGTTTGCCCACTGACAAAGAAATGATCAGTCTATAATTTTAATGGTAGGTGTATTTTAACAGTGAGAGACAGAATAACAACAAAAAAATCCAGAAAAACGCATTTCAAAAACGTTATAAATTGATTTGCATGTTAATGAGGGAAATAAGTATTTGATCCCCTATCAATCAGCAAGATTTCTGGCTCCCAGGTGTCTTTTATAAAATGAGATTAGGAGCACTCTCTTAAAGGGAGTGCTCCTAATCTCAGCTCGTTACCTGTATAAAAGACACCTGTCCACAGAAGCAATCAATCAATCAGATGTCAAACTCTCCACCATGGCCAAGACCAAAGAGCTGTCCAAGGATGTCAGGGACAAGATTGTAGACCTACACAAGGCTGGAATGGGCTACAAGACCATCGCCAAGCAGCTTGGTGAGAAGGTGACAACAGTTGGTGCGATTATTCGCAAATGGAAGAAACACAAAATAACTGTCAGTCTCCCTCGGTCTGGGGCTCCATGCAAGATCTCACCTCGTGGAGTTTCAATGATCATGAGAACGGTGAGGAATCAGCCCAGAACTACACGGGAGGATCTTGTTAATGATCTCAAGGCAGCTGGGACCATAGTCACCAAGAAAACAATTGGTAACACACTACGCCGTGAAGGACTGAAATCCTGCAGCGCCCGCAAGGTCCCCCTGCTCAAGAAAGCAAATGTACAGGCCCGTCTGAAGTTTGCCAATGAACATCTGAATGATTCAGAGGAGAACTGGGTGAAATTGTTGTGGTCAGATGAGACCAAAATCGAGCTCTTTGGCATCGACTCAACTCGCCGTGTTTGGAGGAGGAGGAATGACCCCAAGAACACCATCCCCACCGTCAAACATGGAGGTGGAAACATTATGCTTTGGGGGTGTTTTTCTGCTAAGGGGACAGGACAACTGCACCGCATCAAAGGGACGATGGACGGGGCCATGTACCATCAAATCTTGGGTGAGAACCTCCTTCCCTCAGCCAGGGCATTGAAAATGGGTCGTGGATGGGTATTCCAGCATGACAATGACCCAAAACACACAGCCAAGGCAACAAAGGAGTGGCTCAAGAAGAAGCACATTAAGGTCCTGGAGTGGCCTAGCCAGTCTCTAGACCTTAATCCCATAGAAAATCTGTGGAGGGAGCTGAAGGTTCGAGTTGCCAAACGTCAGCCTCGAAACCTTAATGACTTGGAGAGGATCTGCAAAGAGGAGTGGGACAAAATCCCTCCTGAGATGTGTGCAAACCTGGTGGCCAACTACAAGAAACGTCTGACCTCTGTGATTGCCAACAAGGGTTTTGCCACCAAGTACTAAGACGAAGGGGTCAAATACTTATTTCCCTCATTAACATGCAAATCAATTTATAACTTTTTTTAAATGCATTTTTCTGGATTTTTTTTGTTGTTATTCTGTCTCTCACCATTAAAATACACCTACCATTAAAATTATAGACTGATCATTTCTTTGTCAGTGGGCAAACGTACAAAATCAGCAGGGGATCAAATACTTTTTTCCCCTCACTGTATATCCAGGGAGGCAATACTATGGTCATAACATACCTAGTGCTGACCCCCGCCAAATGCTATTCATTTACCCATCAGCCCATCTGTGAACCATGTAAATATCAAAGGTATGAGGCAAATATACATGTGTGTGTCTACATACATACATACATACATAATGAATCTTCAGTCTTAAATGTGTTTAGAAGTGTGCCAATCCAGAAAGAGAGAAAACATCTGGACCTAAAAATGTATCTTCATTACTAAAGTTCTCTCTTAGTTTAATGTATGTCATCTTTCTATATAGGTGGACCTTTCTCTCCCTGTCCTCTAATATGTTGTGTTGGTTAATATTAACAAAATGACTGACCGTGCTAACATTAAGAAACATTTTATCTACACAAGTAGAATAGCTGCTGTCTAGTGAATAAAACAAGAATTGTCATCTGAGTTCTGTCTAAACCTGACTTTCACTGGTTTGAAACTGGGAGCCTACAGTGGATATAAAAAGCAGGTGATGTATTTTACTACCAAATCCCTGATGAGAAAACTTTTATATGGAATTATCATTGTCAGATCTCATTATTGTGCCTTATTGTAGTAGGAAATAAGGGATGGCTATTTGTTTCCCAAAATCTGGGTGGGTGAGAAACACATATGACACAGGATTGTTTGTGTGACCAGCATACGTTAGGACTTTACCTGGCTGAAATGCAGAGTCTCTCAGGAAATCCCTTTGTGTTACGGAGTCATTTCGAGGGGCAAAGATCATGAAGTCTGCCTTTGTTCCACCAAATCTCAAAAACCCAGGGGACAGGGCTTTCGAGAGGGTTCTAAGCTTCTGGGAGCTAGTGCCGTAAAAAGAGAATGTATTAAAGTGCATACATTTAGCATTCAGGGAAATTCAATGACCTATAATTTAGTTTCTCACTGAATCACATTGCTCTGGATGCCTTCACTGCATAGGCTACTATTAGTTAAATGCACATGAAGATGTCTGAAAGAACAGACCAAGAATAACAAGTTTTCAATGAGTTTCAATGTTTTTTAAAACTCCCTACTTAACACAAGTACTGAAAATTGATTATATTAAAAATATGATTCGTTTCTGCAGATAAGCACAGTTCTAAGAAGGAACTGTAGTAACACTTTTCTTCCCAGTACTGGAGCTGTGAGACATGTTGTTTTCCCTGAGAGCATTTTGTGTATATAAGAAACAATTGTTATAAAAGCACTTGTTAATACCCACGACTTAAACACAAACTTTAAAGAAACCAGAAACAAATAGCAAAACCAAGTTTCGACTTCTGCTTTTTAGAAGTGTCTCATTAAATCAACCTACAGAACAAGTTACAAACAAAACGAAGATGAATAAAGCTAAATATATGTATTAAAATATGCCCATTTTGGGGTCTGTAAAACAATAAAAGGCAACAAATACATACAAATTAATAAGAGCAGGTCTTACTGGTTTACAGACACTCCTATTTCAAAGGAATGCAATCGACTTTGTTTTAGGCTTCTTTTAATACTCACCCCAAAAGATACACATATTTCTCTTCTGCAACTAAGCTGGCATCTATCGCCACAGACAGGAAGCCCTGGTTCACGGTGCCGACAGCCTGCAGCAGATCTGCGGCGATAAAGGCAGCTCCTGCGGGCTGGGGGCGCTCAGAGCCGGCGTCTGCACGGCAACACAGTCCCAGCAAGAGGAGGGCGAAGGCTGCCCCTGTCCGCATGTTACTACAGCCGCCACACGTTTGTTCCCAATGCGCTTTCTATCGACAAATCCGGCTTAATGGGATACAGTGATCTTTCTTTTTAAGATGTTCTTCGTGAATTATGATCAGACGGTCTCGTCCAAAAGCGCAGCCTCGCCATTTCCTTAAAGCAACTACACGCTACGTCAACATTGCTAAATGAAACAGAAGAAGCGAGGAAGCAGATATACTAGTGCTAGTCATAGAGGTATTTTCCAGTCTGCCGTTTGCTCTGACCGTCCCGACATCATGTGAGCGGCATTCAGCTTACCTGCATTGAACAAGTTACACACACACACAATGTGTAGTGTATAGTTACATAAAGGTTGCAGAATTGATTGTGTTGAGGCAGCAGGTACCAATTAGACTCCGCCTCTTTTCTATTTTGGAATTTATGTTCAATTAAGTGGTCTGTACACCATGGTATTTAATCCGGTAAAAGGCGTTGTGTTGAGTATGGGCTACGTACAATAATAATAATAATAATAATAATAATAATAATACAAAATTCTTCCGGAGGAAAATGGTCTACAGATTTGTGTATATTATGGAAGTGCGTTAGCATAATGATTATTGGATCTGTGTTTGCTTTGCTCACAGAGATTCGTCTCAACATACAAATAATTGACAGGTATAACATAATTGTGTTTAAGACTTAAAAAAAAAAAAAAGAATATGTCCGTGCTCAAGTAAAGTAGACAGATTAAATAACTACAAAACAAAAGCAACTAGTTTACACTTGCTGGTTTTATTACTTTGAAATCCTGCAAGATAATCATTTCCCTCGGACTTGGCCTCTTCAGATGGCACCGAGGGACCTGAAAGGACAGATAACAACATTTTAGTAAAGCTAGTTTAAAATGAAAAGAATCGACTTTTTTTTCATTTCATAATATTACACCATTTATTGCCAAAATGTGCACTAATCTAAATTCGTCACGTCCGTGCAACACTATTTTGTTTTATACTACTAGTTGCATTAAATACCATAAATCATAATATACCGTAAATCATTTTCTAACAATTGCAATGATTTATGTTGCTATAGCCCTAGGCTTACAATACTGATTGCAGTGGTTGTTTATCAAGAATAATGCCGATTGATACAATTAAAACATACTTAAGAAATGATGGCATTATACAATTATTGAATTATTTGCTTCCGGTAAGGTAAAATAATCCATCATTTCCAACCTGATTTGAACCATGTCCTTCCATGATTTTTTCATAGAAAATATAATCTAAATTGTTTGTTATTTTAATGGATAAAATTAATCATGCACAACGGAAAACAAAACATAAATACATCATATACCAGTCTGCAAAGTTTCATTACAGAAACAAATGCATTGCTGTCCTGAATTATCCCATCTGTCAAGGATTGGTTTAAACTCCTTTTCTTTATATTTTTAAAAGTACTAAAAAACAATGCCATCAAATAGATTATCTGAATGTTTGCTGGTTGGGATTTTATGAATTATTAATCAATGACAATGTCAATAATACATTTATATGCATTCAGCTTGAATTGTGACCATTTTAAAAGTGTACAATTGTATTTACAGAGAAGGGAGGTCATGCGGCAAAGTCAACAGTTCATCCACTTCCTCTTGTAGTGCCTCTGCCTTTTCAGTCAGCAGCATCTACAATAAATACACACATGTGAAATGACAGCTATGTATGCAGTATAATGACAACTCACTATATACGCACACACATATAAATGCATGCATGCACAGGATAAATTACATATTTACACACAGACACACACAAAAGTTAAATGAAATATTTGAATCCTTTAGACAGCTTTATAAACACTGCAGGTATATACACTCACCTAAAGGATTATTAGGAACACCATACTAATACTGTGTTTGACCCCCTTTCGCCTTCAGAACTGCCTTAATTCTACGTGGCATTGATTCAACAAGGTGCTGAAAGCATTCTTTAGAAATGTTGGCCCATATTGATAGGATAGCATCTTGCAGTTGATGGGGATTTGTGGGATGCACATCCAGGGCACGAAGCTCCCGTTCCACCACATCCCAAAGATGCTCTATTGGGTTGAGATCTGGTGACTGTGGGGGCCAGTTTAGTACAGTGAACTCATTGTCATGTTCAAGAAACCAATTTGAAATGATTCGACCTTTGTGACATGGTGCATTATCCTGCTGGAAGTAGCCATCAGAGGATGGGTACATGGTGGTCATAAAGGGATGGACATGGTCAGAAACAATGCTCAGGTAGGCCGTGGCATTTAAACGATGCCCAATTGGCACTAAGGGGCCTAAAGTGTGCCAAGAAAACATCCCCCACACCATTACACCACCACCACCAGCCTGCACAGTGGTAACAAGGCATGATGGATCCATGTTCTCATTCTGTTTACGCCAAATTCTGACTCTACCATCTGAATGTCTCAACAGAAATCGAGACTCATCAGACCAGGCAACATTTTTCCAGTCTTCAACTGTCCAATTTTGGTGAGCTTGTGCAAATTGTAGCCTCTTTTTCCTATTTGTAGTGGAGATGAGTGGTACCCGGTGGGGTCTTCTGCTGTTGTAGCCCATCCGCCTCAAGGTTGTACGTGTTGTGGCTTCACAAATGCTTTGCTGCATACCTCGGTTGTAACGAGTGGTTATTTCAGTCAAAGTTGCTCTTCTATCAGCTTGAATCAGTCGGCCCATTCCCCTCTGACCTCTAGCATCAACAAGGCATTTTCGCCCACAGGACTGCCGCATACTGGATGTTTTTCCCTTTTCACACCATTCTTTGTAAACCCTAGAAATGGTTGTGCATGAAAATCCCAGTAACTGAGCAGATTGTGAAATACTCAGACCGGCCCGTCTGGCAGCAACAACCATGCCACGCTCAAAATTGCTTAAATCACCTTTCTTTCCCATTCAGACATTCAGTTTGGAGTTCAGGAGATTGTCTTGACCAGGACCACACCCCTAAATGCATTGAAGCAACTGCCATGTGATTGGTTGGTTAGATAATTGCATTAATGAGAAATTGAACAGGTGTTCCTAATAATCCTTTAGGTGAGTGTACACTGTAGGTAAAAACATCAAGCCAAATTGTATACAGTGTGGGGATTTTAATATTAATGTGTCCAGTGTGCCGTGTCTCAGTTTTCTGGAACCTCCTCTTGGTGTGCCCAAGGAATTAATGTGGAAGTGATGCTGAATGTATAAAATATGTTTATCCTGAATCCTGCATTCTGTATAGCCAACATCAGGTTTCCTGACAAACAGACCTCTTTGGCATGTGATAAAAATATACATCTATTTTTTTATTTTACAGTCATAAATAATGACTTGGTTAACAGGAAAAACAGAATTTCACATTGCCTTACTTACGGGAGCTTCTTTTCTGTAAGAGACTTGTATTCAAGAATCATTTATAGATCATTCCACAATATCATGCTCTTTTGGGCAGTAATGGACTGCTTTTATGATTTTCCAGTACAGATACAAATCAATGCCACTATAAACATTATAATGCAGTAGTGTCAGTTAACTGGGCCAACGAGAGATGATACAACTAATTGTGAACTGACCTAGACTGCTTGTCTGGACTCTCAAATGACAAAAATCAAGAATAACCTAAAGCAGGGCCTGTTCCTTAACCTTTACTGATTATCTGTAACAAATGTGTATCTCTTGTCTATATGGAGCAAATGTAGGCCCACATGCACAGTGAAGTCTAACTGCCCATTATTCTTTAAGTAAAGGGTAGAGGATGTCATTTTCTGGCTTTACTTACTTTGGAAGAAGCCACAATTTGGTGAGCTTGTCTCTTGGAAAGGTTCTCTATTGACTGTACAAGAAGCATGGGGTCGGCGTTGGCCAGGTGTGCCAGTGTCTTGTAGCCTGCGCCATACAGCTGCTTCGCTCGAGCCTGCAAATCACAGAACACCAGCACACACTCATCACAGGGCTTTACACATAGAAACTTATTATTACTATTAGTGTGACATTTTCCCCTGGCAACTTAACAAAAGTTATGGTGCAAGGCTATGTATTGTAGAGTGTAAGAAAATGGAACACAGTATCTGGTATAGGATACATTTCTAACTTGCATAGCATAACTTGGTATATCAAGCTAAGGGCTGATTTTATTTATATATGCATGATCTATCAATCTGTATAGAATACCCACCTCTAAAACTCCAGCCACTTCCATCAAAGGGATCAGCTCTGCATTTACACAGTAGGTTAGCCGCTTCGTGAGCTCTGCCAGGAGAGCCTTGTAAGACCAGAACTCCTCCAGCTCCTACCACAAAAAGCATGTAAGGCTTAAGGTGAGCCATCAAGGAACAGAGCACCTTGTGAATAATTTTCAGAATGTGGCATCCAAGGACTTGACACATTTTCTCCCTTTGATTACATAACAGATCTTTACTCAAGATCTTTTAGAATAAAATAGTTATAAAGCCAAATTGTATTTACAATTAGTAAATTATCCAGATTAGTTTAAATGAGTTTATCACACAAACTAAAAAAGGAAAAATACTATATTCATAGTACTACTGTAAAAGTCTTTCTGAGGCTATCTGAGAGGACAACATAATATGTATTAAAAACCCATTTAATTGCTTTGTCCCAGCTAAATATTAAATACTTTAAATAATTTTAATTAAAAAGCATCTAGATTTCTCCATGCCAAACTATATATACATCATATTCTTTAAGAAAGGCTGAACATCATTAAAATGCATGTTCTTTTTGTGAAGATTGTCTCCGATACACCTGTTATCAAACTGATGAGCTCTGTTAATACTGAATTTATTTTTTTAAACCCAGACTTATAAAATAAATACAAATAAATAAATAAATCAAAAACAGTTCCATTGATTCATAAGATGTGACAAGGGAACAGTAAGAGATGAGAGTACCTCAGTAAAGTGTAGCACACAAGAGCAGAAGGCAGAGGAGGAACTCAGTAGGTTCTGGACAAATCCCCGGGTCAGTCTGAACCTGTCTGCCACCGTCCAGAGGTCAGTCTCTTTCAGTAGAGACAAGAGCACGAAAGCCAGATACAGCCTGTTCACAGCCACACTGTCTGCTGCCTGAGAAGGCCAAACAACACATTAGGGATTCTCAAAGGCTGTCATATTCCACCATATTCTAGCCATCGTCCACATCTACTACTGAGCTGGCCTTCACCCTCACAGTAGCCATTCTAAGTAATCTTCCAACTCTGTGTAAGTTTGCCTCATATTTTACTGTGTTATATGGTTTGGGTAAAAATTGGAATGAGTAATCAGATAAGAGTATAACTGTGATGTAGAAAAAAGCTCCCATAAGGAAAGATGTTTGAACCAACTGAATGCCTTTCAGCAGTAGATTGTACCGCAAGACAATTCCAAAATGATGTCAGAAGCAATCAGCAGAGAATGCAGATCTCATTTCAGTTCATTCAGCCAGATAAGTAGATGCAACACACCCTGTGGGTTCCTTGCCACTGTTAATGGTTTAGAAGAACTGATCCATACAGTCAGATTTCTTGTTTTCTTTTGCTATAAAAAAACAAATGCAGAGCGAGATAACAGCCCAAATATGTCTTTATTTCCGAAAATGTATTTCACACTTCCATTAATCATTGAGGGAATTATTTAACAGACATAAAAGATTATAGGATTAGGTATTATCCACCTTGAAGAGCTTCAAATAGGAATTTATAATTTTGTAAGCGATGCGTGTCCTATTTTGTAATCTGTGTGACAGTGCGTGGCTGATGCTGCCTTAACAGGTGTTGAATGACCTGGGTAAAATCAGCTTCTCCATAGCCTGGGTGAAGGTGAATGGGAGAAGTCAAGGGGGCTCACATTACGGTGCCCCATACTTGTTATCTTATTGTCACATCTCTGTTCTAGATTTCCCACAAACCAGAAATTGTTTCAATGCTCTGTTTTTACTAGAACGGTGCGTTAACATGGTAAACAGTGTATTGTACAAGGCCGATTGCTCCTCACCTTCTTCACACTCTGTCCTGAAGCCTTTCTGGCAATGAAGCTCTCTGGTACGCCTATTGCAGTAGACATTTTTTGTTCTGCTGCAGTCAGCTGGGTAAACTGAGGCCCCAAAAAAAAAAAACATATTAGCAAGGCAAAAAGTACACATTGAATGTGTAAAATGTTTTTTATAGCTGTTGTGTAAAACCAACTTCCCTACCACTAGTATTAATTTATAAATATAATTATATGTATATATACACATTATAAATTAATAAAAGATAAAGGAACTGTTTCTTCAAGTGTTTCCCCAGACCACAATATCCCCATAGACTACCTAATTTTACTGCAGGTAAAAGCTGTTTTAATACTATGGCTTATTTACCATAATACACTGTATTCAGTCTCTGAGTCTTGATATAAGACAAAAAAAAATACAAGTGGTGTAGACATAGATTTGCCCGGGCCTCTGAAGATTTAATGAAAAATGGAGAATAAAAAAACAGCTCCCAGAAATACTGCAAAAATGTAACTGGGGGCTCAGATTCCGAGGCCCGTGCAACGGGACAGCTTTATTTCTTTAGGGCCTGGTTGAGTACATCAGGATGCATGGTGTCTTTAAAACAAGTGTAGGCGACATTGCCCTGGTTTTCAGACAAGGGGGAATTAAGACACTGTATTATGACAATCTACATATTTTGTTTTTTAAGTTGATCTAATGTTACTCTGTAAGTGATCAATTTCCTGTTATGGTTTAATCTTACCTGTCTAAAGTAGATCATCCAGTCTGGTTTACACTGTGTGACCATCTCATATGGGGTCACCAGATAAATTAAATGAAGAAAGCTATTGAGCATCAGACCCTCCAGCCCTCTGGATAAATCTCTGTACAGGACGTCACAATTGGTCAGATCTATTGAGCCTGAAATAATAAAATCAAACGCAAAGGCTTTGCTTTTCTGTTTTCTTTTGTCAGGACATAAGCTGCTGTCTGCCTATATTAACAGGAGATACAGTGCTGATGTTGACAGGAGTATACTTCATGTCACAAACACACCTCTGAAATGCACATTTACATTGACAATGTACAGCATGTCAGAATCTAGGCATTAATCAAAGTACATTAGGATGTAAAGGGCCAAAATATGAGATGCAATTTGCTTATTCACCCATTTTCAATACATTTGTTTTTGGACTATTATTTTTAGACATGTATTATCACTAATATGATTTCATATACTTTTGTTAGAACGTCATATATGCCAATACATTTTCTATGATGCAAAAGGCAAGAGGAGTACAATATGGAATGTTTGGTATCATTATTATTTTAGTGTTATTATTGGACCACAAATTCCTAATGTGAGGTGTAGGAGTTCTTTAACACTATCAGCAAATTCCTAATAAGAGTAAGGAAAGGTTGCAACAATCACCAAATAATTAATTTCCTAAGATAATATATTTGTTAAAAAAACAACAACAAAACTTCAATGCATAAGAGGACAACATTCTGCCTGGCATTCCTGGTGATATTTTACTTTTTTTAAGATCAGTTTTTAGATCTGGGTTCCTCTCGAAAGGGATGGTTTGTAAAAGTTGCCAATTTAACCAGATCCAGTTACCCTTTGTGCTACTGTGTTCCTTCAGAGATTTGGGTTTTGGTTTTTCCTGTCAGGGTATTCTTCTCACCTTTAAAAGTGGCACGGCCTAACATCGTTACTTCCAGGAGAGCATCTTCTTCTTTGCCAGCAGCGGTTTTAACAAGGCCTTTCTGCGTTAAGAAATCTAGAGAATCCTTCACTATGTCCCACAGACATTTTTCACGACATATCTGTTCCTCTTGTACACTGAACAGTGTGCAGGACAGAAAATCTCTGATCTCTCCCAGTGTCCTTGTGATCTGGTTGAAAACAAATAAGCAGACAAATAAGCAGACATCTTGGAGGTTTAGAAAGTAGTAATGATACTTTCTCCAAATGCCAGCCTTTAAAACTGTATATTGATCTAAAAGCTCAAACAGTGACTCCTGTGGTTAACTGGCCATATGTGAACCTGCAGGGTTATTGGTGTGGGCTCAGGGCTGTGTGGTGCAATTCAGTGAAAGCTGCATTCATCATCAAATATTCTAGGTTTGCTGTTAACAGTGTGCACTTGCAGTGCCACAGATATCCTAGGTTTCAGAAGGATGCTTGTATGAAATGTGTATCACTACGTTATGAGAACCAGGGTCAGAAAAGTGACCAAGGTTGATTTACTTGGAGGATATTGGAGATATCTTTTCAATACCACAGTCCCACTCCTTTAGAGTGGCTTCATCTTCAACACATGGAGACTTACACTTAACCCAATGAGAGACAGCATGAGGCACAGCATGCCCTTTCCATTGTCATGCAACAGATTACTGTAGCAGTTCTCTGTTGGCTTGCACACCAGCTCTTTGGCCTGTAGGATTTTAAAGACAAGCATGTGGGTTTGACTTGATACATGCGAGTCAGTTAAACAATAGCTGAGTTACAACATTCATCAGAAAACCACTGAGAATCCAAACAGGAATTTCAGAAAATATTCACAATCTATCTCCCCTCTTTTCCTCAGTAATTAAGAAGGTTAAAAAAAACAAACTTTTATGGATGTTCTTTAATGCAACGTAAAAACAGAAATGTTGAAGAAAACATTTGCTTACAAGTGCAACTATGACACTTCTTCTTGGAAATACAATTAAAAGAAAAATAAATAAATAATACTAAATAAATAAACCAGACTGCATTGATGCCACAGATGATGGCTCATAAGGTGATCAATTTCGGCAAGGAAAAGATGCAAGACTGCCATTGTATAACAGTATGATCAATTTCAGGTTCTTCTACAGGTGAAGCACACAAGCTAAATGTGTGTTGTTTTAACATTAAGCAGAAAAAAAAAGAAAAAAAAGAGCCAAAGAGGATGACACTGCTTCCCTTTAGAGAGCATTTTGTACTTTTTCCCTTACAGAAGGATGGGTAGCATGTTATGGGTGTTTCTTGCACCATTACTTCTTACCAGCTGTTTGTCCCTTTCTTGAAGGATGAGAATGCTCTCCCCTGACAAGTCAATGCCAGCTCGACCAGCTCTGCCAACCATCTGCTTGTACTGACTCCTCTTCAGGAAATCTGTAGCAACGTAAGCAGATCGCAGAATAACCCTGGTAAAAGAATATGAAGATTAGGAACAGCATGGGTGCTTATACAATCAAACCAAGAGATACAGTTGTCTCTCTACCACTTAAGAGAGTCTGATGTGCATCTACCCAAACGTGAAACACAACGTCTGAGGAATTTCAAGCTGTGGTCACACAGTGCAGAGGATGTGACAAACTCCAAGAATGCAGAGCCGTATCTGCTGGGATTTGAAAAGCTGTCGTCTTCACTGTTGTGATGACAGTGTGACAAGCGGCCAGGGGACCGTTTGCTCTTGCACAGATGATGAATTGGAAAGAATACAGACAAATATTAATCTCTACATTGATCATAATCAAGGTCCTCACAGTCCTGTAGGTTCTATTGTTTAATTGTTAACTCAATGCTCAATGGGTAAAAACACTAGCAATTTAAACAACAAAGGCAATATTGATTAATTAACTAAAAGCTTGTTTTCCAGATGACCCTAAAGCCCTCTGTGATCAGGAGCCAACATCTATTTGTAGAGTGCATTTATTCTTTCAGTATATTTCAATGCTTTGGTATAGCTTCCTGCTTACCCCATTTACTTTTCTTCACTTCTTTTTAACACTGAACTGGGTTATCTATAGGATAGAACCCTGGCATACATACTTTAGTAGACCAATAAAGACTATTATTGGTTAAAGACCTATTCCTTGGTAACCCACTCCCCAAAAGCAGCAGAATACACATGGGCACAGACTTGTGTTTGAAAAGTCTGGGCTGGAGGAAGACAGAGAATAAACTCTGAAATCAGACAGAATGGTGAATGTGATGTCTGGGTCTCAGCCGGCTGTGAGCGACTCACCTGCGTGCTGGCAGGTTGATGCCAGCTGCCAGCGTGGACGTGCAGGTGAGGAGACAGAGGGTGCCTGCTGAATAGGCCTCCTCTATGAGCTTCCTCTCGTCGCTGGTGAGCCCACTGTGGTGGTATGCCACCCCGTACGGCACTGTGCGCTTCAGCACCGGACACATGGTGCCGTTCCCAACGCTCTTCAGCTCATTCAGTAGATTGACCTTCTCCTTCTCTCTGTGCTGAAGGAATACCCTAAAAGAAGACATGCAGTGAGTACACGTCATGGCTCCCAAAGTAGAGTGTGAAGTCACAATGAGCTTGCTGAACTAATGAAAGGAGGAGAAAGAATGAGATGGCATGAGTCACACTGTCCCCAATCCAAATTTTCTTTCTAAAAAAAAACTGCTGAATCTACACAGGTAATTCAACTAGTATTCTGTGCTGGAAATGTATAGATTTCCAGTGATTTTGAACATATGTATAGTCTTATACATGTATGAATATTAAAAAAAAAACAAGAATATACATTGAAATGGGAAAACCAAAGTCAAAAAAGTAAAAGTAAAAGTAGTAATGTAAATAACAGTGGTAAATGTAGCAATTTTATTTTTAAATGTAGCAATAAATTTAGCAATAAATTATGAAAACTAAATGAGTGAATTAATACATATATTATATAAATAAATAAGTTAATTAATAAATAAATAAATGTGGAAATAGATTAATAAATAAATGCCATGATATACATTTATTCACTTATTTCTACAATTATTAATCCATTTCCACATTTATTTATTTAGTCTTAATTGTGTCATGGAATATCCTCCATAAATACAGGGGAAATAATTTGCATAATCAAATTATATCTTTACAGCATTGTTAATCATAGGTATTATGTGTCTCTAGCTGAGAATGGGCTCATGAAACTTGAATACCTGTGTGAAACAACTGACTGATTTACATACTTTTTCAGGTACTTGCAAATCATTTCTGCCACGTTTTCACAATTTTTCTTTGTGGGGCAGAATAATAAACAGGAATTTACTGGAATGACCTCCGTCACCAGAGCAATGAGATGGTCTGGGTCCATCTTCTGCATGTTGCTGGAGTACTGCAGGAAGCACAGAAGGGAAGAAAGTAGCCTAAACCAGAATAAAGTTTACCGAAATCCACATATAGAGTAAAACAACAACAGCTTAATAGCAACAAACAATAAGAATTTGTTTAATATGAAAGAGCACACATTAACCCCCCTTTTTGTTTCTTACTGACAAAATTCTAAGGGATGGAGTGATTCTGAAAAACTACAAATCAGAAAATAACATTGAAAATTAAATTAAAATGTGAGAAGAATATGACATAAAACAAGGATATCTACATGTATATGCATTTATCAAATTTAACTCTACTAAAGTAAAGAACACATGTTCATTTGAGTTTATTGTTCATCTTGATTTAACCTACTTGGAAACACTTAATACAAATGTTCTGTTATTCCTGTACCTCAACTTTTAAATGGCGAGATAACCTGAAGCATTCTTCTTCTTTGGGGTCAATCTCATAAAGGACATCTTGGAGTTTTACATATTCTTTAAGCTGGACCTGGATATGCATTTAAGGAAGAAGAAAATGAATGTAAAATGTATGCCATCTATCTAACAATCATTGCTATCTAATAATTGTATCTAATAAGAAATATAAGTATATGAAAACAGTGCTGGTTTTAGTTCTAGAAATATAAGTAAGTTGTTCATCAACTTGTTTAAAATGGGCACTCTGTAATTTAAAGGCACTGTACCCACTAAAAAGGCAAATAACCATTATTGGTGATAAGTGAATATTATTCTGACCAGGCTATAGATGTAGCTGGACAGGACACTGAAAATACTAGAGAGAAACAAATGGTAGTCCATAAATAAATAAACAAAACAAACCTTCTCACCCCACAAATAACCCTTTACATTTTTCTTCAAGCAGTTTAATTGTGTGTGCTACATACAGTGGTGTAGGTTTGGGTTCAGAATTGGGGGGGACAAGTATTTCGAGTCCTCAGCAGAGCGGGGTGGTGGTTTCGGGGTTGTTGAGCAGGGGGGAGTGCGTCAATATTATCAAGTAGGGGATGACATGTATGGAGCCAGGCATACATTATTGGGGGGTCAATTTATCGTTCTCTCAACATTAGGGGGGACGCATCCCCCCTAATCCTACCCCTATGGCTACATAATAGATTGCCGTGTTTCAGATCTATAGAGTTTTAGTAGCTTCTTCATCTGTGTTTGGATTATGATCAGATTAATTTACACTCTGTTTTCCCTCTCAAAAATTAATATAATCATTTTAGGCTTGTGCCATTTTGATATAGAAGGGCATTTACCATTACAAAACACTCATCTTTAAAAGTGAATTGTTTTGTTGGAGCCGACTCTAACACCTGTGTCTTTATTCTGCGGGGGCAGAGGGGTTTATCGATGAAACATTTTATTTGACATCTTTCAAATAATCTATTAGTGTATACATATGATTGAAGAATGTGTTGTTTAAAATACTTAACTTGCCAGTACTGAAATCATTCAGCAAGTCTAGCCAACGTTTCTTTAGCCATCTGGAAAGGCCTGTGAAGAACCCTGGTTATACATTTATAAAGTTATATGTAGTAATCAGAGTAGGTCCTCTTGATCAAGGATACAGCAAAGCATGAATTATGGACAATTCCATTAGTCCTGAATTTAGAGCTTAACTACCTTGTCAGGTAAGGTAGAATGTAATGTATCCTAAAGGCATATTCTAAACCTTTAAAATTACTCAGGATCTTAGGTAGCTTGAAAAAACACATACAGGTCTGAAGTCACTGGTGTAATTGTCTGCTTGAAGGAACTTCTGCAGATCCTGGACATTGCTCAGTGTGGCACTCATTCCTATGATCTGTGTAGTTTCTGAAAAGGTAGATGTATAGATAATATTAAAAAGACTGAACTCTTCAGAGTTCTAGTATAACAGATCTACAGTAGATGGTGTGTTTCAGAAGTCCAAGCAAGGGATCAGATATACAATTTAAAAGCAATAATTTAAGCAGTGCACTGTATCTCCTTTATTGTACCACTGTTGACAGTTCAGACAGGACATGATCAAAGTTCTGACTGCAAAGTCTGATACATGTAGAACAGTCATCAAAATGATCTAATTTTCCATTTGCAACAGTATCAACAATATATTGTAGAATGATGTAGAATACAGTTGTTGTTATGGTTACATATTTTAAATGACCATACCTACATAGTCATATTTATATCGAAAGCATGCAAGTATGACAAATTCAGTTCACACAAATATTGACATTTATGGATGAGATCTGCAAAGAATTAAACACTTTGCTGCAGTAAAGAAAAACAATCTGCTTTTTAAATCATAAGTTATGACCTTCACAGATACATAGCAATGTTGCATGATCATTGGATAATCAAGCGAATATATTAACTTACTGCTCATATACAGAACTTTGGCCAGGGTCATTTCCAGAATAGCACCTCGGCTGCCATCTCCGAGCATGTGGAGCTAAATGAACAGGAAAGAACAATCAGGCACTGAGGTTTTCAGAGTGTGCTCCCCGGCATTATTACAGGAAGAGAACAGTCAGCAGTTTACTGATCCCACTGCAAACCCAAATTAAAGATCTTAAAAACTCTAATAGTAAATAGCAAATTTACTAAGAATAAACAAGATATGCAAACTGAAGCCCAAAAGTGAAAAACACTACTATGATTCGAGTTAGCTGGATGTCAAAATTATATTCCTCACTTATGAGTTTTCAGGTCTCTGCACTCAGTTCCAAGCAATAATTAGGAGCACCCCCCTTTCATATCTGACTACACAAAAGCTAAAATGAGATTCACCTAATCTCAGAAGAGTGGAAGAACTAAAGCAGACAGTTTACCTCATCGACCACAATGAGCCCCACATTGTCCAGCCTGTTTGTTTCAATCAGAGAATTGACAAGGATGTGGGCCTTCTCTATGGTGGCAATGTATAGAGATCTCTTCACTCTCCTCTTGACTGGTGGGAACCTCCCTTTGCTCCCTGCATATTCCTCCACGAGGAAGTCCAGCTCCAGCCCAAAGCTGGCCAGCCCCCGAATCTGTGGAAAGACACATGATCTTATATTCATTTTCATTGACATAACTGGCACCATGTTTGTTAGGAATTATGTTTTTTTCAGCTCCAGTCCTCAACAGACTACAATTTATAGCAGCAGTGTTGAGTAGAAGTTAGGGCTCTGGAGGGTCATAGGTTCAATCCCTGGTTGGGGACACTGCTTTAGTAGGACTAATGCTGCTCTCACTGATAACATTGTGGGCTCACAGATTCCTGGTCAGGTGGGTAAGTTGAAGAAAATTCAGCTAATTTAATTCAGAAACAGGTTACAGCTTTAATGGTACCATGATGGTGAAAAACACATGTTGAAAGCTGCTATCCCAACATATTAGACCACATATAGCATACTCTATTGCTTAATTGTTATATTGTATGGAACATACAGTTACATTCCATAGAAGCAAAGAGCTTCAAAGCAACACATATGCAGAGATTGAGGGAGGGCAAATCTTTTTAGGTAATACTCTCTACTCTGTAATATGAATATGTTTTTGGGCTTAAACAGACACATGATGCAACCTCCCACTAACAACCTGGCCTGGCTGCTTGATAAAGCTGCTTTGAGTGATTGCACTTTAAATACATTGGTTTTGTTCTCCCCCCCCCCCAGTCATAACATTTGTGTTATAAAGAAAACAGTTTTGTCAAAGCTCCTCTGTACCTTTTCCTGTACAAGGGAGATATACGGCAGAATCAGCAATGCATCCTTCTTTCTGCATAGGAGTTCACGAAAGATCAGTATCTCGGCAACAAGTGTCTTTCCTCCGCTCGTGGGCAATGAATAAATTAGGTTCTTCCTCTGCTGTACAGAATCCAGTGTCAGACAGGTCTTCTGCCAATCTAGGTGAGTAAACATGGCATAAAGACAATTAGGATACAAGGGCTGGGATTAAATCAAAACTTTGACCCACCCGCTAAAAGAAAACTACACAACTGTACTCAGTTGCGGCTTCATTTTTAGTAAGATGCCACTTTCTTTGAATCAGAAATGTAACCGCGATGAGGTACAGGTTTGTAGTTTGCTATTAACAGGTAGGTCAAAGTTTTGATTTAATCCGGCCCTAGTATCTGAAGAATAAACTCCATAACATTTATGTTCAGTGTATGGAATCAAAGAACCATTATCCACCGCAATTCTAAGGCTACTTTCTCTATACATATACATATCTAGGGTACATGTAGAATGTTTAAATAATATGATAGCAAAATGTCAGGTGAGATCTGTCATCTGTCATGTGCATAAACATATATCATTTCAGGTCAAATGCATTTTATATAACAAGAACATTTTTGCCTTTTGAAATTCTGCATTTCAAAATGTAAATACAAACAACATCTCCAATACCAAAAATAATTAGAAATGGAAAGATCACGCACTTGCAAATTAATTTACCACATGAATAATATTAAATAAATTCTTATAACTATATAACTTCCTTTTGCCAACCAAATACAAAACATTATTTTTGTTGGTGTATTAAAAAAACAGCAGGAAGTGAAGGCAGACTGTCAATAAGTTCTTGATGGGCTTAATAGGTACCCATATCGTACATCCCAAACTACCTATACTTTCCTAAACTAAAACATTTGGTTATTTACTATAAAAGTAATAAACCTGTATACTTTGAACAAATACATAAATAACTGAATTGCCAAAAGTTGGTAGAAACTGGTAGGTCTCACCTAGAGTAGAGGTATTAAATAGAGGTGAATAGAACAACTGATTCCAATTACTGAATATAAATTTATTTAAAACATGCACTTTAAGGTCAGAATATTCAAACACAAAGTGCAAGGGCAAATACTTCAAGCTTTCTTTTCAATGTATATTTATTTCCTTTTGATCAAAAAGTCAGATGTATGCTAATATGCTTCAAGTGCATTACTTGAGTATTTCAGAAAATGTACTTGTATTCAGCCTTCACTTATACTTGAGCTCAAGTACTTTCACTTACCCCCTAAGTCTGCTAACTGGATCACATTGGTCCAATTAAGAATACATTTTAGTTGAGATCTGGAATTAAGAGCTTGGGTGTAAATAAAGCAACAAGGCCTTTGATGCCTTTGACAACCCATGATCTAATATTTGTAGTTTACCATAAAGATCTTTGATCCCCCGAAGTTTGTAGATCAGTTCTTTTACTTTACTGGGCAGGCCAAAGAAGGGGCCTAGATCAGGAACTGATGAAGACTCCATGGTCTGCATTGCCACACTGATCTCCTCACTCACCGCCGCATCCTTCTGTGCTTTAGTTCTGGAAACCTGAGGCATCTGCACCATTGCATTTCCTACCAGGGTTTTTTTCAGCTGCTCTGTGAAACTCATCCGTTTCTGAAAAGCAGGATTCACTGTCCGTTGCTCTGATTTCCCTTCAAGATCACTGGAGTTCTGAACATTATCGATGACTGAAGGGACAAATGTGGTCGATTTAGCTGAGCCCATGTATTCCAGAACTGCAGGTTCACTTGTCCTTAGGTCTGATGCAGCTTTGCAGTTATCTTGCTGAAAGGCAAGCTGAGAACTTGGTAAGTCTTCAAACATGTCCTCCATTAAAGCTGATGAAAAATGATGGCCATTTATCTCTGTGTGGCATGGTCTTTTAGCATCATTGCTTTTTTCAGTTTGCTTTAGTGCTGTAAAGTCTGTTTCAGGGTAAATTAACCGATTGACATCAGAATACTGTGCGGACGTATGGCCTTTATTTGTTGTTCCATCTTTCTCAGCATCCCGACTCGGGGTACTGCAGCACTGTTTAAAGTTCTGTTCCACATCCTCAAGCTTAGCTAGGAAGGAGCTGTCACAGGCAATGCTGTCATAATCTCCAAAGAGGTCTTCTTCATCACTGTAGTACTGACAAAACCGACAAAGACATGGTCACATCAGAGCAATATAATGAAACAGCTATTTTTCAATTTTAATGGGTTATTTAAGGGATATCATTTAACATAGAGACGTTATGTATATTAAAAAAATGCATTTTATCAACACATTGAAAAAAATGAAAATTATAATTTTGTAAATGAATGAAGAAATATGCCTAGGAAAATAATATAGGAATATACATACATATTAGTGATATTTAATCAACTTTCTCTCAAGACTGAAAAGAAATGGAAGAACTATGATACAATTGGACAGTCAGTTGTAAAATTGGAACAACCATAGAATGTGTGGTTTAAAAAGGCAATTAAAACATGTCATACTTCTGTATTATAGTCTACGCTGAACATTTTTTAAAGCTTATAAACTTTAGTTACACTTCTATCAAAATATACAAAAAGTGAAAATAGACTAACAACTCCTTGGAAACTATGTTCCCAAAAAAAATTCTGTAATTCGAAATATGATATTTAATCGGCATACCTCGTTGTGCTGATTATCTGCCATAAGTGCATGCTGCTGCTCCTGTGCAGTTTCTTGGTTGTCCACCTGCAAACGATGCTCTGCCGTGACAGGACTGCAGTTGTGCTTTTTCTTATTAGGGGTGAAATAACTTCTCATACCATCTCTCTGTCTCTTGCGAGAAGACACGCGTTTTGCCTTGAGTTGTTGGTCTAAATTTGAGGTCATTGTACTACCCAAATCCGAAGGAAAGTAATATAATCTAGTGGTGCTTTAAAAAAATCATGTTTGGTCTCAGTTCTATAGTAAACAGTAGTCTATACTTCATCATAAACACCAAACATGTAACGAAAAAGTGTATTGTTTAAATGATAAACGACAACAACCTAATTAAGGTTCTTTACGTATAATAAAAATAGTATGTTATGTGTAAATGATAAATAGGAATAAATATAACGCATCGGATTAGCTTGAGTAAAAAAGAACAAGTAATATGAATTTAAAAAGTTACCAATGAAGTGTTGATAGTGGCATCCGACTCGACATTGTTTTGTACAAGTGCAGTATTAGGAAAATAATAGCCACTGTAAATTATATTCATACAACACAACAATACATAAAAATAAAATATAACAAGTTGGAAGGCAATTCCCCTGCTGGAAGCCGTGTCGGACAGTCAAAAAAGCAACACCAAATTAAACGACCAATCAGCGGCAGGGAGGAAATACGTCATACACGCCGTGGCTTTTCAATCCGTTGAAAGGTGACGGGAAAATGCTATAACCAGTTCGCCTCTTTCGATTAATTCACATCTACCTGGCTAAATACATCAAATTAAAAACAATAAATCGTGTTCGGTAAATATTATAATATTACTGACAAGCTACAAAGTATACGGTGATACTTATGATTGTACATTTATACTAGCATTGAAATTGAAACACACTCGATGAAGGAAACTCTATGGGCTGGTTTTGCAGACCCAGATAAACTGTTATCATGCCGGACTACCCAATGCCACTTTAGGTAGAGTAATCAATGTCTGTGAAACCAGCCATATAACTCATGTGGTCTTGTACTGGAACCATCTTCAGAATCAGGTAGTTTCCTCCAGGAAGGTAAATACGAGCGGACAGGAAGTGCCGGGGAAGTGCACATCCACAGACATGTCTGTTGTGAGAAACTTCAGGACGGTCAAATCTGCCGTTTTAAAGGCAACACTGAATAATCCAGGTACTGCCTTTCGGTATAATGGGATGGGGATGTTAAGTGCACTCAGATTAGTGATGATCTGAAAAGCACGAACTCCTTACCTATTAAATTAGCTTTTGACATTTGGACATGTGCGGATTTAATCGAGGTCACGGAGTTTAGTTAGCACCTCAGTTACGTGTTTAACCTGTACATCTATTATGCGTTTACACTCGAAATAGTTGTGGTTTTTGAAAAATGTTTAATTTGAAATACTTGATATGTATGATTTAGACTGGCAATATAATTGTTACGCAAATGATTCCAGTATTCGTGATGTTTTGAAGCTAAGATGTTAAGAATAATATTAGAAAACAAAATCAGAAGAATTAATTATTTTACTCTGGGTTGAATAAATCTTGCATTAAATTAAATTATTTTCTTGTCCCCTTTCATCCAGGGCAATGGCAAAGAAGCCTTAGCAATGCACAGCATGAGATCCCAACAGCCAGCAATGACATGGTATGAGAAAATAAACAGATTCTAATGTGGATGAGGCTTACATGATATAATTAAATGTGCAATCTAATCAGCCACCTGAAATACAATTTTTAGGTTGTAAGACCCTCGTAATTCAATGTGCTAATGCAAAGTGCAGATATACAATGGAGCAGTAGCATTTGTTTAATTATTTAGAGAGAATATTGATACCTGAGTAGGATTCCTTCTTTACAAGGGTCTTAAAGATGAGTTGTGAAGTTTATTTTGTTCATATTTTTCAATACATAGTTTTTGATTAAAGTGACCTTTGAAACTTTTGAGGATTGTCCAAACACTATATTATGAGAAAATAATATATTGGACTTATGTACAATGTGCTTTTTATTCGATAAATACCCTTTTTTCTTGCATGGACAGCCTATAAAGATGGAGAACCCATACAAGGAACCTCCAAAAAGGTGCATACTCTGTGGTGTTACAGTGGACTTCAAAAATGTACAGGTCAGTTGCTGTGAACTCCCCATCCCACACAATAACTCAAAAATATAAGAATACAATGATTTTATTTATTTATTATTATTTAAAGTGATTAACATTTAACCCTATAATTTCTACCAATTAAGGTTTAATGATATTAATTAGTTAAAATACAGTAGAACCCACAGACAACTCTGGAAAAAAAATAGACCACTTAACATTGATTTCTGAACTTGGAGTGGTCTCTTAGTTTCTTCCAGAGCTGTATATGCTCCAAACTGTTTTATTTAAAGCAGAGACGTATCAGCGTTTCGATCTACTAAAGGTCTTCAGGCTAACAATATTCACACACAATCAAACATAAATACAAATGCTTGATACATGTAATAAATGAACCCAAAAATTAGTAACCTTGAAAATAAATTAGTTCATTGGGTTTAATCCCAAGGGCTTATCTCATTTTCTACTACTATATATTGCATCCAATCATGTTATGCATATAAAATGTTACATCAATTGCATTAAATACATATAGCAACAAAAACATACTTTTTCTATCTTATTAAAAACTGTTAAAAAAAATATATCATATTTGTACCCAATAATATTCTAAATGTGTAAAAATATTACCCAGCACCTTAAGATTTTGAATGTGCCTGTGTTAGTATATACTAATTTATATTGCATTCTCTCACATCCCTTCCTTTTATGTTAAGGATCATGTAAAGTACTTAAGAGTCATCACTGGTCATTTCCTTAGGATGCAATGCATGGCTTGGGATCTAATTTAATGAACACATCGTCCCGATGTTAAACAACAAACCCGGCACAGGATGGCTACTTTTGTGATTAAATTAATAATAGATGTGCTCTTCAATTGAACATTTTGATAATTATATAACTGGTATGAATTAAATATGAGTCACCTGTTAAAACAAAGAAAATAGTTGTTGTATAAAATATATCTTTATAATAAATTGTCTTTATTATTTTAAGTGATTTCTTTCTTAACCTCAAAACCATTTTTTATTTTATTTTTATATACAGCTTCTGTCCCAGTTCGTATCGCCACACACTGGTTTTATTTATGGCAGACATATAACTGGTAAGATGCTGTTATATCTATCTATCTATCTATGAAATATGAATATATCTATTCTTCAGTCACTTGAAATCATATAGTTTAAGTAAATTACTATTAACCACAATGCATGGTTTAATGAGTTAAGCTTCGGGAATGGTTGGTTTCATATTGCAACAGTCTTTATTGCCAATTCTGTACAGATAAGTGGTATTTACATTATTATTTTTTTTAGTTAGGTTACATTAATTGAAGTAATGAAGCAGGATTTAGCAGTGGAATGTTATTTCAGTGCTTAAAATAAGTTTCAGATCCTTATCACTCTAAATGGAGATATTTCATATTTTTCTTCATATTTACCACTTATTTTTTCTCCTTTGTTTCCCTTTAGGTCTATGTGGGAAGAAACAAAAGCAAGTTTCAAAAGCCATAAAAAAAGCACAGCACATGGGTATGATTTTGAGTTCGTATTTAAATATACACAATATCCATATTTCCCTGTTCTGAGTAGTGAGGAATGTCTATTATAACACAGACTACCTCTTCTCTACATGTGTAATAACACAAAGCCTAATCTTTATTTATGTCCAAGAAATAATGATTCATGGAATGAAAAGATTTGAGAAGTTCTGTTATAGCTTAATATCATTAACATTTTTGATCAATCCTACCCTGCTTAAAAGGAGTATGATCGGGTTTGTGATTTCCATACACGACAAAATTAGATCTCTTCAAACAGCATCCTGTAGTGTTCCTCTACAATTAAAAATTTCTAAATTAATTACAGTACTTGGCATAAGTGTAAGTTAATTTTTATGATCTCATGATTACGTAAAGCAGGGGTTGTCTAATGCCCTTACTTCACAGTGCTGTTGTCAATACCATTGACACCACAGCAGCTTAGACAGCAACCTACAAACAGCAAGGAGAATATCAAGTCAATTAACTTAGTAACAGAGAGGAAATCAATAGTGCAGTTCATAACTTCTGTGCCATGGCACCCCATTAAAAGCTATTATTCTTACTAGTCTTGTAAATATTTTTTATAGTCTTTCAGTTTCCTTTCAAATACTTTCTTTGCTGTGACTATATATTCATACTGATGTTAGGCCTAGGGAGATCTGGGGTTAAACATTTTTGTGACAAAACCATAACTGTACAATTCTGCCTTCACTACTTTTAATACATTAGAAGATCTTTCCTTATGCATTCTGCTGTTTGATTTTTTTAAGAAGCTGTGAAATGCCATGCACCCAAAGTGTAGCTGTTTTAGATGCCATATTCTGAAAGCCACATGTATTGCAGAATCTGTTTTCAAACATGAGCTGTCAATGTCCTCTACTTGCTTTTGAGCTGATAAACAAATTGGGACTTTAAGTGTTTTAATTTAAAATGTAACCAGTTATTTTCGGCTAACAGTTTTAATCAAAGGAAAACTTCAACTGTTTTAAAGGCTTTTTCTGGGATTATATCTGGGAATTGACTTAATGCTTCTCCATGTATTTTATTGTCTGAATTGCAGGTTTTATGCCAGTGACGTTGAAGCACCCAGCCTTCCTTAAAGATCCTAACATCTGTAATATCAAGCACCCAGAGTAGCAACATTTTGAATTCAAACCAGATCTTCATGGATGCCACACATGACTAACATTCATCTATGACCACTTGATGAGCTGCACAGTGGACCCAATTGAGTTACTGTATATATTAATTTATCACGCTGTGCAATTAGTGGTCAGATTATCTTATGTTCATCAATAAAGTTTTATAATGCTCTATGGTGTCCCTCACATTTTATGCAAAAATCAAGGTATCTGTAAGCTGTTTGTATTATAATTTAAAACAGGAGTGTCCAACAATGGGCCCAAAGAACCTCAATTCCAATTTTGAATGGCTGGGAACAGATAATGATTAACATGTTCAATTCAGGGCAATCTGGGCCTTGATGGCTAGAGGGTATCCAAGTGGTGATGTGACAAATTCCCTTTAAGTTATAGAGTTTATCAAAACAACCCTTTAGTTGAATTAAGTCTTTATAGATATGATTTAGACTGTTTAGAGTCCAATAAAACCTGTTGGATCGGGGCTCTGCAGGATCAGTGTTGCAACTGATATTATAATCTATGCTATAACAAGTTATCTTGGCTTGTCCCGCTGTACTAGATTAAGCTGAATCAGGCTCAAATCAGGTTGGGTCATTATGTATCTTTTTGCAAATTTAATAGATAATTATTGGCCTTTGTAGAAGCATTGCTGAATGAAGGCCTCCCCAAAATGCTTCAATCTCCAGAGTAATGGAATATACAGTTCATTAGTTCCATGTGGAAATAAATGACCTTGTATTCTGTAGATATTCTTGGTATCCCAGCCCAATGCTAAAGAAGGAACTTTATTTTCATTAACATCTTCAAAGTAATTTTACCGACTCCAACCCTACATGGGGAAGTTGCAACATATAAATTATGAAATAATTTCAGCAAAATAGCTCATTCTGCTTTAATGTTCCTCCCACAAACTGCAGATACTCCTTTAAAAATATTAATTAGTGGAAATTAGGTTTACTGTTAATTTATTATATTAAAAATAAGTACACATAATGGCAACCTTTTTCAAATAAAAAGCATAGAAAAATTATAAAACATTTTAATATTTAAAACTAGTTCCTCAAAAGTTATGCATGGGTTCTATGAATTTGCATGTGGTTTATTCCACTATCTCCCCCACAGTTTAAATATTCTGCTTCCCTCTTTCAGAACTCATTTCACAATGCATTTGTGTGTATTGCAAGTCAGGTACATTTTTGGAAAAAAAACAATCCGAAAATGTTTACAGCTCCTTCTCAATTATTTATATGGAGAAGTTTCAACATATAAATAATTAAATAATTCCATCAAAACTAATGATTTTTCGTCCCACAAAATTTCAAACATCAAAGTTAATTTAAAATATTAAATTGTGGAAAAAAGATTTCCTACAATAAATTATTTATTTTATGGTTAGATAATTTCATGTCTGGACTTGTTTGGTAGTATGAATACATTTTGGCTATTAGTTCTGCAAGTTTCTTCAAAGCTGGGAATATTTAGGCAGTATCTCAATGTAACAGATCAACAGTAATTCCATGAATAGTGCAAACACAAGTACAAACAGCCTAGTTGCCATATTCTGGCATATTAGTTTGAGATCGCAATATATTGGGGGTAATGTAGTAAACAGTTCAATTAAATGTAAAAATTGTTTAATTCACTCCTGTCATGTATTTTTAACTTGAGATTTAAATTCATGTCATCAGTGTAGTTCTACAAAAGTGGTGCCCAACTCCAGTTCACCTGAGCTCTTAACTATGCATTTCAACAAATGATTTGCTTATTTCTGCCAATTATACATTTCCTAGTTCAGATGATTCACAGCGACCTATAATGCCCAGTTTGTTTGTGGCCCTCCAAGACCAGAGCTTGTCACCACTTTTCTACAACTATTGTGTATTTTCCGTTAAGTTTGGTCACCCGGACATGTTCCCGATCACAGCACGCACACTGGAAGTCTTAGAAAGTGGGAGAGTGCGAGAAATCCATATTTCCATTTTGAGAATCCACCAGGTCATCCTCAGTCTCTGACCCACTGAGCGAGAGCGCTCGGTCACAGCGTCTCTCCGGGCAGCCCCCTTTCTTAGCCCGGGTTAGTCTGGAGAACTCTCTGAAAGGGCGCTTCCTAGTAGGAGGCTCTTGAATCAGGGCATTTGCCTTGCTTCTCTTGCCTGGTCCTGCCCTTTTTGTCTGGGCACCTGTGTCCTCCAGGAGCACAGGCAGTTTTGCAGCGATGTCTATCCCATGGTCCGTGCTGCAGCAGTAAGCAGTCACAGGAAGACCCTGGAGTGTGAGTGCCTGTGTCCGTAGCACTGCAGAGTCTGGGAATAGAGTCTTCGTAGCCTGGCACAGGAGCATGTTCTCTTGGGGTTCATCTTTGAGGAGAGGCTTCTGTTCTGAAACATGGACACAATAGAAGCCTGATCGTAAATATACAGTAACCTGCAGACAATCAAATTATGGATGTTGGGTCATATGGCTCAGAGGCCTGTAGAAGTAGGGTACTGCTATCTCAGTTAATTTCCTCTGATGCATTGGCACTGCACAGAGAACAGGTAGATTTTGGGGAAAACAAAAAGGGTGTGAAAAAAACTGTGAAAGACAAACCAGAAGAAGAGTGTCATTATTCTTATCAAAGTAAACTGATGTTGAATCTGAAAGCAACTACCTTGCACACTTCCATGGAGTTCCAGTCCAACATCTGATTTTAGGGTGGAACATATTTGTACCTCTTGTAATATATTCATATTCTGAAGAAAATAATGCTATTCCACAGTTGCCATATAGCTACAAGTTCATATAATGAATACATTAAAATGTTGTGTCACTGAAATGGCAATGGTGGGTTCATATCCTCACTTACCCAAAGATTCTGCACTCCGCTTCCTCTTCTCTTCCAAGATGCTCCTCAGCTTGGAGACCTCGGTCTGGAGCTTCTCCACGGAGCGCTCGCTCTCCTCCACTCTCACACAAGCTTTCTGAAAGACACAGAGGGGTGCGATGAACATAAAGCCATTACACAGACCTGAATAAAGCCATTATACAGACTTCTCCTTGAAAACCAAGAGATGTAGTCTTGATTTCAACCCAACTACTAAGGTTTTCGAAAAACACATAATACTATATAGTAGCTCAATGTAGTATTTGTTTTGTCTACCACAGACAAACTACAAAATATTAACGATGCTGTTACTGTTATTTTTGTTTTCAGAATTGTTGACAGTAATATTTGTTGTGCTATAAATTAGGCAACAACTTTTTATTTATTTATTTCCAATTCTAACTGTACGTGCATTAAAACTATGAAATGTACTATAGTTTTTGAATATTAGAGAGAATGTTTTTGGAGACACAACATGTATTTTATTTTTTTAAGTTTAAAGTTGGGTATACAGCTGAGCAACAGTGCCCAGTGTTGGAAATCTACATGCCAGTCCCCCAAAAAAGTGTTTGCTGATGACTGACAACTGGCCCTAATGATTACATGGATTTCGCACAAATATCCAATGCTATCCAATTAT